>NC_134687.1:625020066-625120066 GCF_050947455.1 Rhinoderma darwinii
TACATTATATGCGGGACACTTATATACATTATATGCAGGACACTTATATACATTATATGCAGGACACTTATATACATTATATGCGGGACACTTATATACATTATATGCGGGACACTTATATACATTATATGCAGGACACTTATATACATTATATGCGGGACACTTATATACATTATATGCGGGACACTTATATACATTATATGCAGGACACTTATATACATTATATGCGGGACACTTATATACATTATATGCGGGACACTTATATACATTATATGCGGGACACTTATATATATTATATGCGGGACACTTATATACATTATATGCGGGACACTTATATACATTATATGCGGGACACTTATATACATTATATGCGGGACACTTATATATATTATATGCAGGACACTTATATACATTATATGCAGGACACTTATATACATTATATGCAGGACACTTATATACATTATATGCGGGACACTTATATACATTATATGCGGGACACTTATATACATTATATGCGGGACACTTATATATATTATATGCAGGACACTTATATACATTATGTGCAGGACACTTATATACATTATATGCGGGACACTTATATACATTATATGCAGGACACTTATATACATTATATGCAGGACACTTATATACATTATATGCAGGACACCTTATATACATTATATGCAGGACACTTATATACATTATATGCGGGACACTTATATACATTATATGCAGGACACTTATATACATTATATGCGGGACACTTATATACATTATATGCAGGACACTTATATACATTATATGCGGGACACTTATATACATTATATGCGGGACACTTATATACATTATATGCAGGACACTTATATACATTATATGCGGGACACTTATATACATTATATGCGGGACACTTATATACATTATATGCAGGACACTTATATACATTATATGCGGGACACTTATATACATTATATGCGGGACACTTATATACATTATATGCGGGACACTTATATATATTATATGCAGGACACTTATATACATTATATGCAGGACACTTATATACATTATATGCAGGACACTTATATACATTATATGCGGGACACTTCTATACATTATATGCGGGACACTTATATACATTATATGCGGGACACTTATATACATTATATGCAGGACACTTATATACATTATATGCGGGACACTTATATACATTATATGCGGGACACTTATATACATTATATGCAGGACACTTATATACATTATATGCGGGACACTTATATACATTATATGCGGGACACTTATATACATTATATGCGGGACACTTATATACATTATATGCGGGACACTTATATATATTATATGCAGGACACTTATATACATTATATGCGGGACACTTATATACATTATATGCAGGACACTTATATACATTATATGCGGGACACTTATATACATTATGTGCGGGACACTTATATACATTATATGCAGGACACTTATATACATTATATGCGGGACACTTATATACATTATATGCGGGACACTTATATACATTATATGCGGGACACTTATATACATTATATGCGGGACACTTATATATATTATATGCAGGACACTTATATACATTATATGCAGGACACTTATATACATTATATGCGGGACACTTATATACATTATATGCAGGACACTTATATACATTATATGCGGGACACTTATATACATTATATGCAGGACACTTATATACATTATATGCAGGACACTTATATACATTATATGCGGGACACTTAGGGCATGACCACACATGGCGGAATTCCTCCGCAACTGTCCGCATCGATGCCGCACAGAATCTGCGTTGCAGATTCTGCAGCGGATCTGCACAAAATGTGCAGTACATTGATGCGGACTAGCTGCTGCAGACTGCGGGAAAAGTGCTTCCCTTCTCCCTATCAGTGCAGGATAGAGAGAAGGGACAGCACTTTCCCTAGTGAAAGTAAACGATTTTCATACTTACCGGCCGTTGTCTTGGTGACGCGTCCCTCTTTCGGCATCCAGCCCGACCTCCCTGGATGACGCGCCAGTCCATGTGACCGCTGCAGCCTGTGCTTGGCCTGTGATTGGCTGCAGCCGTCACTTACACTGAAACGTCATCCTGGGAGGCCGGACTGGAGACAGACGAAGGGAGTTCTCGGTAAGTATGAACTTATATGTTTTTTTACAGATACATGTATATTGGGATCGGTAGTCACTGTCCCGGGTGCAGAAACAGTTACTGCCGATCGCTTAACTCTTTCAGCACCCTGGACAGTGACTATTTACAGACGTCTCCTAGCAACGCTCCCGTCATTACGGGAGCCCCATTGACTTCCTCAGTCTGGCTGTAGACCTAGAAATACATAGGTCCAGCCAGAATGAAGAAATGTCAAGTTAAAAAAGCAAGACGCATCCGCAGCACACATGACATGTGCATGACAGCTGCGGACTTCATTGCGGAACTTAGAATCTCCATTGAAGTCAATGGAGAAATTCCGCCATGAGTCCGCCACTGCTCCGCAACAGACAGAGCATGCTGCGGACACCAAATTCCGCTCCGCAGCCTATGCTCCGCAGCGGAATTGTACGCATCGTGTAAACGAACACTGCTAAATTAAAGTGAAAGTCAATGGAGAAACGGCGCCGCTGCGGATTAACGCTGCGGAGTGTCCGCAGCGGAATTTAAGTGGAATTCCGCCATGTGTGAACCCGCCCTTATATACATTATATGCAGGACACTTATATACATTATATGCGGGACACTTATATACATTATATGCAGGACACTTATATACATTATATGCAGGACACTTATATACATTATATGCAGGACACTTATATACATTATATGCAGGACACTTATATACATTATATGCAGGACACTTATATACATTATATGCGGGACACTTATATACATTATATGCGGGACACTTATATACATTATATGCGGGACGCTTATATACATTATATGCAGGACACTTATATACATTATATGCGGGACACTTATATACATTATATGCGGGACACTTATATACATTATATGCGGGACACTTATATACATTATATGCGGGACACTTATATACATTATATGCAGGACACTTATATACATTATATGCGGGACACTTATATACATTATATGCAGGACACTTATATACATTATATGCGGGACACTTCTATACATTATATGCGGGACACTTATATACTTTATATGCGGGACACTTATATACTTTATATGAGGGACACTTATATACTTTATATGCGGGACACTTATATACTTTATATGCGGGACACTTATATACTTTATATGCGGGACACTTATATACATTATATGCGGGACACTTATATACATTATATGCGGGACACTTATATACATTATATGCAGGACACTTATATACATTATATGCGGGACACTTATATACATTATATGCAGGACACCTTATATACATTATATGCAGGACACTTATATACATTATATGCGGGACACTTATATACATTATATGCAGGACACTTATATACATTATATGCGGGACACTTATATACATTATATTCAGGACACTTATATACATTATATGCGGGACACTTATATACATTATATGCGGGACACTTATATACATTATATGCAGGACACTTATATACATTATATGCGGGACACTTATATACATTATATGCAGGACACTTATATACATTATATGCGGGACACTTATATACATTATATGCAGGACACCTTATATACATTATATGCAGGACACTTATATACATTATATGCGGGACACTTATATACATTATATGCAGGACACCTTATATACATTATATGCGGGACACTTATATACATTATATGCGGGACACTTATATACATTATATGCAGGACACTTATATACATTATATGCAGGACACTTATATACATTATATGCGGGACACTTATATACATTATATGCGGGACACTTATATACATTATATGCAGGACACTTATATACATTATATGCAGGACACTTATATACATTATATGCAGGACACTTATATACATTATATGCAGGACACTTATATACATTATATGCAGGACACTTATACATTATATGCGGGACACTTATATACATTATATGCGGGACACTTATATACATTATATGCGGGACACTTCTATACATTATATGCAGGACACTTCTATACATTATATGCGGGACACTTCTATACATTATATGCGGGACACTTATATACATTATATGTTGGACACTTGTATACATTATATGCAGGACACTTATATACATTATATGCAGGACACTTATATACATTATATGCAGGACACTTATATACATTATATGCAGGACACTTATATACATTATATGCAGGACACTAAAAGCATGACCACACATGGCGGAATTCCTCCGCAACTGTCCGCATCAATGCCGCACAGAATCTGCGTTGCAGATTCTGCAGCGGATCTGCACAAAATGTGCAGAAAATTGATGCGGACTGGCCGCTGCGGACTGCAGGAAAAGTGCTTCTCTTCTCCCTATTCAGTGCAGGATAGAGAGAAGGGACAGCACTTTCCCTAGTGAAAGTCAAAGAAATTCATACTTACCGCCCGTTGTCTTGGTGACGCGTCCCTCTTTCGGCATCCGGCCCGACCTCCCTGGATGACGCTCCAGTCCATGTGACCGCTGCAGCCTGTGCTTGGCCTGTGATTGGCTGCAGCCGTCACTTACACTGAAACGTCATCCTGGGAGGCCGGACTGGAGACAGACGCAGGGAGTTCTCGGTAAGTATGAACTTATATTTTTTTTTACAGATACATGTATATTGAGATCGGTAGTCACTGTCCCGGGTGCAGAAACAGTTACTGCCGATCGCGTAACTCTTTCAGCACCCTGGACAGTGACTATTTACAGACGTCTCCTAGCAACGCTCCCGTCATTACGGGAGCCCCATTGACTTCCTCAGTCTGGCTGTAGACCTAGAAATACATAGGTCCAGCCAGAATGAAGAAATGTCATGGTAGTAAAAACAATACGCTCCGCAGCACACATAAGATCTGCGGACTTCATTGCGGAATTTTGACTCTCCATTGAAGTCAATGGAGAAATTCCGCCATGAGTCCGCAACCAGTCCGCCACTGCTCCGCAACAGACAGAGCATGCTGCGGACACCAAATTCCGCTCCGCAGCCTATGCTCCGCAGCGGAATTGTACGCATCGTGTAAACGAACACTGCTAAATTAAAGTGAAAGTCAATGGAGAAACGGCTCCGCTGCGGATTAATGCTGCGGAGTGTCCGCAGCGGAATTTAAGTGAAATTCCGCCATGTGTGAACCCGCCCTTATATACATTATATGCGGGACACTTATATACATTATATGCAGGACACTTATATACATTATATGCGGGACACTTATATACATTATATGCAGGACACTTATATACATTATATGCGGGACACTTATATACATTATATGCGGGACACTTATATACATTATATGCAGGACACTTATATACATTATATGCAGGACACTTATATACATTATATGCAGGACACCTTATATACATTATATGCAGGACACTTATATACATTATATGCGGGACACTTATATACATTATATGCAGGACACTTATATACATTATATGCGGGACACTTATATACATTATATGCAGGACACTTATATACATTATATGCGGGACACTTATATACATTATATGCGGGACACTTATATACATTATATGCAGGACACTTATATACATTATATGCGGGACACTTATATACATTATATGCGGGACACTTATATACATTATATGCAGGACACTTATATACATTATATGCGGGACACTTATATACATTATATGCGGGACACTTATATACATTATATGCGGGACACTTATATATATTATATGCAGGACACTTATATACATTATATGCAGGACACTTATATACATTATATGCAGGACACTTATATACATTATATGCGGGACACTTCTATACATTATATGCGGGACACTTATATACATTATATGCGGGACACTTATATACATTATATGCAGGACACTTATATACATTATATGCGGGACACTTATATACATTATATGCGGGACACTTATATACATTATATGCAGGACACTTATATACATTATATGCGGGACACTTATATACATTATATGCGGGACACTTATATACATTATATGCGGGACACTTATATACATTATATGCAGGACACTTATATACATTATATGCGGGACACTTATATACATTATATGCGGGACACTTATATACATTATATGCGGGACACTTATATACATTATATGCGGGACACTTATATATATTATATGCAGGACACTTATATACATTATATGCAGGACACTTATATACATTATATGCGGGACACTTATATACATTATATGCAGGACACTTATATACATTATATGCGGGACACTTATATACATTATATGCAGGACACTTATATACATTATATGCAGGACACTTATATACATTATATGCGGGACACTTATATACATTATATGCAGGACACTTATATACATTATATGCGGGACACTTATATACATTATATGCAGGACACTTATATACATTATATGCAGGACACTTATATACATTATATGCAGGACACTTATATACATTATATGCAGGACACTTATATACATTATATGCGGGACACTTATATACATTATATGCGGGACACTTATATACATTATATGCGGGACACTTATATACATTATATGCGGGACGCTTCTATACATTATATGCGGGACACTTATATACATTATATGCAGGACACTTATATACATTATATGCGGGACACTTCTATACATTATATGCGGGACACTTATATACATTATATGCAGGACACTTATATACATTATATGCGGGACACTTATATACATTATATGCGGGACACTTATATACATTATATGCGGGACACTTATATACATTATATGCGGGACACTTATATACATTATATGCAGGACACTTATATACATTATATGCAGGACACTTATATACATTGTATGCAGGACACTTATATACATTATATGCAGGACACTTATATACATTATATGCAGGACACTTATATACATTATATGCGGGACACTTATATACATTATATGCAGGACACTTATATACATTATATGCGGGACACTTCTATACATTATATGCGGGACACTTATATACTTTATATGCGGGACACTTATATACTTTATATGCGGGACACTTATATACTTTATATGCGGGACACTTATATACTTTATATGCGGGACACTTATATACTTTATATGCGGGACACTTATATACATTATATGCGGGACACTTATATACATTATATGCGGGACACTTATATACATTATATGCAGGACACTTATATACATTATATGCGGGACACTTATATACATTATATGCAGGACACCTTATATACATTATATGCAGGACACTTATATACATTATATGCGGGACACTTATATACATTATATGCAGGACACTTATATACATTATATGCGGGACACTTATATACATTATATTCAGGACACTTATATACATTATATGCGGGACACTTATATACATTATATGCGGGACACTTATATACATTATATGCAGGACACTTATATACATTATATGCGGGACACTTATATACATTATATGCAGGACACTTATATACATTATATGCGGGACACTTCTATACATTATATGCAGGACACTTATATACATTATATGCAGGACACTTATATACATTATATGCGGGACACTTATATACATTATATGCAGGACACCTTATATACATTATATGCGGGACACTTATATACATTATATGCGGGACACTTATATACATTATATGCAGGACACTTATATACATTATATGCAGGACACTTATATACATTATATGCGGGACACTTATATACATTATATGCAGGACACTTATATACATTATATGCAGGACACTTATATACATTATATGCAGGACACTTCTATACATTATATGCGGGACACTTATATACATTATATGCGGGACACTTATATACATTATATGCAGGACACCTTATATACATTATATGCAGGACACTTATATACATTATATGCGGGACACTTATATACATTATATGCAGGACACCTTATATACATTATATGCAGGACACTTATATACATTATATGCGGGACACTTATATACATTATATGCAGGACACTTATATACATTATATGCAGGACACTTATATACATTATATGCGGGACACTTATATACATTATATGCGGGACACTTATATACATTATATGCAGGACACTTATATACATTACATGCAGGACACTTATATATATATATATTATATGCGGGACACTTCTATACATTATATGCGGGACACTTATATACATTATATGCGGGACACTTATATACATTATATGCGGGAAACTTATATACATTATATGCAGGACACTTATATACATTATATGCAGGACACTTATATACATTATATGCAGGACACTTATATACATTATATGCGGGACACTTATATACATTATATGCAGGACACTTCTATACATTATATGCAGGACACTTATATACATTATATGCGGGACACTTATATACATTATATGCAGGACACTTATATACATTATATGCGGGACACTTCTATACATTATATGCAGGACACTTCTTTCAGACGTAATTTGAGCCGTTTTTCATTGAAGTCAATGAAGAGCAGCTCAAGATTATGGGCGTCAAAGACGCATCGCATAATGCGAGGAGGAGCTTTTACGTCTGAAACGATGCAGCTGTTTTCTCCTGACAACAGTCTGTAATTTCAGACGTAAAAGCCTCTCATCGTGTGCACATACCCTAAGAGGTTAACATGTAGCGTCTATTTCTTATCTCTGGACTGAGACACCAAACTTGAACAAAGGTCAGAAAGATGTCTCGCCAAAAACAACTTGAGCTTTATTTTTCAGGCTTTTAACCTCTGATCTCACTTCTTGAGAAACCGGTGAACCCTGTTTTTAAATACAGCGCGCGGTCCTATATCATGGAGGTCGCTGCCATACAAAACATACTGTGTATATATATATATCTATCTCGTAGCTCAGTGGTCAGTACCGGGGTCCTGGAATCAAATACAACCAGGGGTAACATCTGAATGGAGTTAGGGTCTTATATAAAGAGAGGAGCGGCCCCCTCCAACAGCCCAATGTCGTCGTCCCCGTGACACAATCGATCGGGTGCCGATGGTTGCCATGGCAGCCTGGGGGCTTAATGAAGGCTCCTGGGTCTACCATTTTTGTCCTCCTATCATGTCCAAAAAAAAATAAAAAAATGTATGACTTTTGGAAGGCGGAGAGGGAAATACGAAAATGAAAACCTGAAAATTAGCTGTGTCTCCAAGGGGTTAATGGGGTCGTTAAGAATTAGAAAAACATTACTGGTTTCTTCCTAAAACAGCGCCACACCCGTCCACAGGTTTTGTATGGTATTGCAGCTCAGTCTCATTCACTTTAATGGAGCTGAGTTGCAGTACCAGACACAACCCATGGACCAGTGTGGCGCTGTTTTTGGAATAAAAAAGCAGCCATGTTCTAGGACAGAGCTTCTCAATGTTCCTAAGCCAAGTACCCCCACTCTAATGACATCAATGTACCCCCACAGCTGTGACATACACTATGCTGCAGTACTTTTTCTTTCCTCGGCTGGGGGTGCAGTGTCTCCGGTGTATGGACGGGTCGCTCCATAATGCAATATGCTGAAAATAGGATTCCTGGAAAGAGAAACATTATCCGGTAAGAGAAGGTCCTGCCCGTTTCCACTATACGTCTGGTGAATCTCCGCCCTGGACGTATACAAGACGGGGTCACCTCAAAGGGGGATTCCACATTCAGCAAATAAATACTATTCTTTGTATAACCAAAAGTTGTAAAATTTTCCTATATACTTTCTTTATCAATTCCTTCCAATTTTTAAGATCTCTGCTTGCTGTCATCAACTTTCATAGTTTACTTCCAGGAGATAACAAGCCCTGCACGCAGGGGCAGGGTTCGTTACAGTTCTCAGGGCTCTGTCTTATAAGGATACATTCACACGTTGCGTATTTTGCTGCGGAAAATACGCAGCAAAACCGCAGGAAACCGCAAGGAATTCGCAGGAAATTTGATGCGTTTTTTGGTGCGGTTTCTACATTTTGCTGCGTAAATCGTGGCGTTTTCGTGCTGCGTGTTTTGCTGTGTATTTCTGTAGAACTACAGGGACAGAATTCGTAAGCGGAATCGCGAGATATTGACAAGATGCGGTTCCGAATATATGCACCGCGGGTTAATTTACACCCCGAAAAATATGGCATCATGAACATGAGATTACCTTGAACATGCTGGTACTGTATTACGTTGTGGTTTTGCCGCACGCAAATATGTACGGCAAAACCGCACGCAATATGCATCATGTGCATTGACCCTAAGGGTATATTCAGACGCGGCGGTTGCGGTTAATACCGCGTACAAGAATTGAATGCATGCGTTTATACCGGGATTTGGTGCGTTTTCTATCTGGTTTTGTTATTTACCGCATTAAAAACGCACCAAGTCACGTTTTTTTTTCATGTGTTTTTAACCGCAATATCTGAATATACCCTAAGGCCGGATTCCCACGAGCATGTGCGTTTTGTGCCGCAAAAAACGTGGCGTTTTGCACGCGCAAAAGGCACTTAACAGCTCCGTGTGTCAGCCCCGTATGATGCGCGGCTGCCATCTTTATGACACTCCGTTTGGATGTTTTTCTGCTTACATTCATAGTTTTACTGGTTGTTTCGCGAATCACGCTCGTCCCACGGAAGTGCTTCCGTGTGGCATGCGTGATTTTCACGCACCCATTGACTTCAATGGGTGCGTGATGCGCGAAATACGCTCAAAGAACGGACATGTCGCGACTTTTTCGCAGCGGACACACGCTGCGTAAAAATCACGCAACTATGACGCCCCACCGCATTCAATATTTCCTTATTGACTTCCAACTTAGGCTGGGTTCACACGAGCATGTTACGTCCGTAATGGACAGACGTATTTCGGCCGCAAGTCCCGGACCGAACACACTGCAGGGAGCCGGGCTCCTAGCATCATATTATGTACGACGCTAGGAGTCCCTGCCTCGCTGCAGGACAACTGTCCCGTACTGTAATCATGTTTTCAGTACGGGACAGTAGTTCCACGGAGAGGCAGGGACTCCTAGCGTCGTACATAACTATGATCCTAGAAGCCCGGCTCCCTGCAGTGTGTTCGGTCCGGGTCTTCCGGCCGAAATACGTTCCGTACATTACGGACGTTAATGTGCTCGTGTGAACCCAGCCTAACACCAAGCCGCGGCGTATTTTGCCAACAAAAACATGGCATAAAAATTTTCATGCCATTTTTTTTCAAAAAGTGCTGTGTGTGAATCCAGGGTGGGCTAAGGTGTGGCAAAATCCGCAGCGAATCAGCAGCAAGATCTGCTATGAAAATCCGCATCATTCCTGCAATATAAGGGTATGTTCACACGGCTTATTTTCAGCCGTTTTTTAGGCCGTTAGCGTCCGATACGCCTGAAATTATGGAGCTGTTTTCAGGAGAAAACAGCTCCTGAATTTCAGCCGTAATGGCATGTGCAGGCGTCTTTCGCAGCGTCCATTGCGGACGTAATTGGAGCTGTTTTTCTATGGAGTCCAGGGAAAACGGCTCCATTTACGTCTGAAGAAGTGACAGGCACTTCTTTGACGCGGGCGTCTTTTTTACGCGCCGTCTTTTGACAGCGGCTCGTAAAAAAAATGACCGTCGGCACAGAACATCGCAAAGCCCATTCAAATGAATGGGCAGATGTTTGCCGGCGCTTTGGAGCCGTATTTTCGGACGTAATTCGAGGTTAAAACACCCGAATTACGTCCGTAAATAGGGTGTGTGAACCCAGCCTAAGGCTATGTGCACACGATAACTGCAATTACGTCTGAAATTACGGAACTGTTTTCAGGAGAAAACAGCTCTGTAATTTCAGACGTAATTGCATGTACTCGCGTTTTGCGGGGCGTCTTTTACGGACGTAAGTTGGAGCTGTTCTTCATTGGAGTCAATGAAAAACGGCTCCAATTACGTCCCAAGAATTGTCCTGCACTTCTTTTGACGAGGCTGTAATTTTACGCGCCGTCTTTTGACAGCAATGCGTAAAATGACAGGTCGTCGGCACAGCACATCGGTATTGGAGCCGTCTTTTCAGGCGTAATTCAAGGCGTAAAACGCCTCCATTACGCCTGAAAATAGGTCGTGTGAACCCAGCCTTAAAGTAAATTCGATTTGTTGAGCGCCGTTTCTGACGGACCAGGCTGCTCCGGCTTTTCATTGGTCTGCTATGACGGGACAGAATAACAGAAAGCTCTGCTGCAGATGTGAACAGGGGTGGAAACTCTCATTGCAAAAGCGCGGAAATTCATGTGCGGTTTCGCTTTAGTTTTTGGACTGCCAAAAACGTCTCATGTAAATGCAGTTATAGGGTATATTCACATGTAGCAGTTGAGGTGCGGTGAAAATTTGTTTTTACCGAAATTTGGTGTGTTTATTCGTTCCTTTGGTTCCCCTCCTGCATTAAAGCAAAAACAAAAACTGCCTTCTTTGCCTAAATAAATGAACAAATTTAGCTCTGCTACATGTGTCTATGAATGCACCGTGCAGTTAAAAAGGCAACCGCACCGAAAACGCAGCATTTCGGATACGTTTTTGATGCGTTTTTAACTGAACCTCAACAACTGCTTTGTGTGACTGTGTGCCTAAATCAGTCATGCCATGTAACAAACTCAGCTCTGCTACACGTGAGTTTGCCTGGAGCGAGCAGTTGTTACAATGTATCAGTAGTGACGGTCGGGAAGGCCACTTGGAATCCTGACACAGCGCCCTCCAGCGGCCGGACATATAACATGGAGGCCTCTCCGCCCCCTGTCAGGACTCTTCCCGCCCCGGCCTCCCCTCACCTCGGTGCATTGCTGGATGATGGCTGCCTGCAGATTTCTCCCGACGCTGAGAAGAGGCCTGAGCCTGCAGAGGACTGCACAAGGCAAGGTATGCCAGCTGCCATGATCGTGCCCAGCTCCTTCTCTAGCCCTTGGCACGGGCTCCTGGCATTGCTACGTCGCTCTGCTTTGCTTGTGTATCGCTATACGTTGTATTGTACATTATATCACATTGTATTATATTGTATCCCATTATATTGCACTGGTCCTGTGTACAGCGCCCTGCTTCTGCCCGCTGCCCCTGTGACCTTGATGTCACCAGTGCCCAAGTTGCCGGTGAGATCCTGGGAAAGCGCCTGGTGGTGCCCTGGGTATGAGTGCTGGGCATACTGCAGGGGAACTCTTTTTTTTTTTTTTTAATTTACTTTTGGGTTGTTTGACTGTTGCCTCTATAAGAATCCATGAAATCCAACAACTTGTCTGACTTTTGTTGTAGTTGATGCCTTTGGAGTGACCTGGAAGGGCTGTGAAATGGTTACAACGAAGAGTTAAAATCTACTAATAGTCCAAGGCTCCATATTGTGTGTGTCGTATACAATGTTACGCTATGACCGCAAGTGTATGTGTGATGTCATACAATGTTACGATATGACGGAGCAGGTGTACGTGTGATGTCATATGATGGAGCAGGTGTACGTGTGATGTCATATGATGGAGCAGGTGTACGTGTGATGTCATATGATGGAGCAGGTGTACGTGTGACGTGATATATGATGGAGCAGGTGTACGTGTGATGTCATATGATGGAGCAGGTGTACGTGTGACGTGATATATGATGGAGCAGGTGTACGTGTGACGTGATATATGATGGAGCAGGCGTACGTGTGACGTGATATATGACGGAGCAGGCGTACGTGTGACGTGATATATGATGGAGCAGGTGTACGTGTGACGTGATATATGACGGAGCAGGTGTACGTGTGACGTGATATATGACGGAGCAGGTGTACGTGTGACGTGATATATGACGGAGCAGGTGTATGTGTGACGTGATATATGACGGAGCAGGTGTACGTGTGACGTGATATATGATGGAGCAGGTGTACGTGTGATGTCATATGATGGAGCAGGTGTACGTGTGACGTGATATATGACGGAGCAGGTGTACGTGTGACGTGATATATGATGGAGCAGGTGTACGTGTGATGTCATATGATGGAGCAGGTGTACGTGTGACGTGATATATGACGGAGCAGGTGTACGTGTGACGTGATATATGACGGAGCAGGCGTACGTGTGACGTGATATATGATGGAGCAGGCGTACGTGTGACGTGATATATGATGGAGCAGGTGTACGTGTGACGTGATATATGACGGAGCAGGTGTACGTGTGACGTGATATATGATGGAGCAGGTGTACGTGTGACGTGATATATGATGGAGCAGGTGTACGTGTGACGTGATATATGACGGAGCAGGTGTACGTGTGACGTGATATATGATGGAGCAGGTGTACGTGTGATGTCATATGATGGAGCAGGTGTACGTGTGACGTGATACATGACGGAGCAGGTGTACGTGTGACGTGATATATGACGGAGCAGGTGTACGTGTGACGTGATATATGATGGAGCAGGTGTACGTGTGATGTCATATGATGGAGCAGGTGTACGTGTGACGTGATATATGACGGAGCAGGTGTACGTGTGACGTGATATATGACGGAGCAGGTGTACGTGTGACGTGATATATGACGGAGCAGGCGTACGTGTGACGTGATATATGATGGAGCAGGCGTACGTGTGACGTGATATATGATGGAGCAGGCGTACGTGTGACGTGATATATGACGGAGCAGGTGTACGTGTGACGTGATATATGGCGGAGCAGGTGTACGTGTGACGTGATATATGACGGAGCAGGTGTACGTGTGACGTGATATATGACGGAGCAGGTGTACGTGTGACGTGATATATGATGGAGCAGGTGTACGTGATGTCATATGATGGAGCAGGTGTACGTGTGACGTGATATATGACGGAGCAGGTGTACGTGTGACGTGATATATGACGGAGCAGGTGTACGTGTGACGTGATATATGACGGAGCAGGCGTACGTGTGACGTGATATATGATGGAGCAGGCGTACGTGTGACGTGATATATGATGGAGCAGGTGTACGTGTGACGTGATATATGACGGAGCAGGTGTACGTGTGACGTGATATATGACGGAGCAGGCGTACGTGTGACGTGATATATGATGGAGCAGGTGTACGTGTGACGTGATATATGATGGAGCAGGTGTACGTGTGACGTGATATATGACGGAGCAGGTGTACGTGTGACGTGATATATGATGGAGCAGGTGTACGTGTGATGTCATGCAATGTTACGATATGACGGAGCAGGTGTACGTGTGACATCATGCATCTGTGATTTTGTAAAATTAGATAGGCGCAGGAATCCCTCTCCCGACGTCCTACAATTGTCGCTGGCGTATTGCGTGCGAGTTCGCACTGATGGTTGTTGTCCACAGTATGTTCGGCCTTAAAGTGCAACTCCTAAAAGTCTCCACATATTAGATCAGTCGGTTTGTTTGGCAGAAGCTGTCGTCTGGTGCCTTACTGTTTGCGTCTTATGTGACGGTGACCTTGATCACGCGTTTTATTTGCGCAGTGTTGTAAAGTTCCTGAGTAACTATGAGCTAAACTCTGAAAACTAGGTTAACCCCTTATGACCTTTGATGAAACTGCACCCACTCCATACAACCGGGATCGGAGATCACTGATCAGACATTTAACAAGTCAATAGTGACTGAGACATCTAAATAGTTAGAGGGGGGGCTATGTCACTTCATCGCCCCCCCCCCCCCCCCAGCGGTTTGTGGGATGCTGATGGTAGTCATGTCAGACTGGTGGGGCTAATAAATGCTCCCAGGTCTGCCATCTTGATGCTCCTATGAAGTCCTGCCAAGGGCCAGTAACAGGAGTCGGTAAAAATTACAAAGCGATATAAAAAATATCAAAGGGTAACTAAACTTTTAAAATAGTTTTGACCTGTCATGGTGACATGTCAGAAGTTTTGATCGGTGGTGGTCCGAGCACGGAGTCCCCCGCGACCGCTAAGATGAAGCGGCAGAAGCGCTCGGGTGAGCGCTGTGCCGCTTGGTTTCTGATCTGGCAGCACACACAGGCTGTACGCCGTCGCTATGTGCGTGATCCCCTATTGTGCCGTGCGGACTCCCCTCCGGGGGGTGACGTACGCGGCTGACAGTCACTTAAACTTGCCTCTAGGATCACATGAGGTGTTTGTCATTTGTTCTTGCTCGAGGACACTTTCATCAAGGTCATTGACAAACAATCCGTGTGACTCCAGTAACAAGTGGCCTTCTCCCTGGTCCTATATAAAGTCTGTCACATGGGAGGACTGTCAGATCTTCAGCATCTAGTGGTAGAAAAACTCCTTCCTGCCGGACCAGGACCGTCATTGCTTCCTTGCGGCGACCGTTCCTGATCCTTCCTGCTTTTTGACACCGGCCAACCTTGTACGATCTCCCGGAAATGAGCGAATCGTTTTTATTTTATTTTGCTCTCAAATTTCAAGTTGACTGAAATGTAACTATAGTTTTGTAATAGTTTTCAGGGCTCCGGCACCAAGACCCCCGCTCATCGCTTGGATGAAAGGTAGAAGTACGTTGTGGCTTTGCGGCAATTTTTGCGCGATGCACATCAGCTGCTACATGTGGACTGACCCTTAAAGGGGTATTCCGGTTGTGTAATGCGGAGAATAGTTCCGTATATACAGCACCAGAAGGCGCTGGCCACAATTCATACTGCGATCCAACAGTGCGATATGTGTTATTGCCAGGGCCGCATTATAGGGGCTCAAAGGGCATGTTTCCGGGGGGGCCTCCACCACCATGAGGACCTACCACTCTGCTTTCATTCAGCTTTTCCCTGACGTACATACTACGTTATTATATCCTGCCGACATTAGCCTATGTCCAGCGTAAGGCAGCCGCACCCTATCCTACGGCTGCTTTGAAGTAGCCACCGCCACATTTTTTGTTTTCCCCCGGGACCCTCCACCAGCCCGGCCCTGGAAATCACGCATCGTGTGTAGTAACGTAATTATCTGCGATGTTTCAATGCCACCTTCGTGTTGTGTGTCTGAAGTTGT
This sequence comes from Rhinoderma darwinii, assembly GCF_050947455.1. Classification (NCBI taxonomy): domain Eukaryota; kingdom Metazoa; phylum Chordata; class Amphibia; order Anura; family Rhinodermatidae; genus Rhinoderma; species Rhinoderma darwinii. Next base: position 625,037,196 of record NC_134687.1, read on the forward strand.
TAAAAGAATTGTCCTGCTGGAGGTCATCCGTATGGCTAAGGAGTATTATCTGATCACTCTGGTACCAGGCATAATGTAGCCGAGCTGAGCCTGGAACATCTAGTATAGGCAGACTTGTACCCCCCCCTCATCCTCCATATTCTCATCATTAAAAAAAGCCCCCTCATTGTCTTCTGTTATTTCAGGTCTGCGCCTGTTACTTCTCTACATCCAACTCCCACAATGCTCAGTTCTACAGTGATCCAGTTGAAGCGGTGAAGGACATACCTGATGGCTGTACGCTGCTAGTTGGCGGTAAATAGGTTTTATTTATTTTGTGAAGCTTCTTATAGAATTTGTTTAAATCCGCTGTCAGATCTCCTGTCTGAGGTCTGTATAGTATATAGGGGGAGCGACTGAGCTCAGGTATATAAACGTTTCTATCATCTGATGTTGTATTTTCATGTAAAAAGCATTTTAACTGCTGCCAGGACTCAGAGAGAGCCTGTGAGTCCTGCTTTCCTCCTCCCACTCATAGAGAGACTGTGAGTCCTGCTTTCCCCCTCCCACTCATAGAGAGAGCCTGTGAGTCCTGCTTTCCCCCTCCCACTCATAGAGAGAGCCTGTGAGTCCTGCTTTCCCCCTCCCACTCATAGAGAGCCTGTGAGTCCTTCTTTCCCCCTCCCACTCATAGAGAGAGCCTGTGAGTCCCGCTTTCCCCCTCCCACTCATAGAGAGAGCCTGTGAGTCCTGCTCCCCCCCCCTCCCAGTCAGAGAGTCTGTGAGTCCTGCTCCCCCCTCCCACTCATAGAGAGAGCCTGTTCTTTGCAGCTGATTGGTGGTGAATGGCGGTTGGGGTTTCTAAGAAGCCTCACCTGGAATCTAGAAAATATCTGGGGTTGCACCATTCATGAAGAGAGTTGAAGTTCTTCATAATAGAGAGGGTTACGTACAACATTTTTTTTTCTTTTGCAGCTAAAAAAAATAAAAAATGAAGCGCATCGTTTTTGTGTCTACAGCTTCTATGCAGGCGTAAATGTCTCCATAGTAACAGACTACGAACGGTGTGTAGTCGGATGCAGCCACACTTCCTTCTATCTTCCCCCTATTTCTTAAATTTGGTAGATTAGTAACAAGTTGGGGACAGATTGGAGTAGGACTTCAGGTTCAGGCTACACATGGGTTGCTTGTAGTCTGTTACCATGGAGATGCATATGTCTGCATAGGAGCTGTAGACCCAAAACGATTTTAATTAAGACTATTTGCAAATTTGCTTCATTCATTTATATTCTGTAGAACAATAATAAAAAATAAAAAAAGTTGCAAAGTGGGACACAACCTTCTTAAGTCTCCAGGTATTCAGAACACACTGATAGTGTTGTGCCCACCACTCCCTTTCTTTGGAGCAACCCTATGTTTATTGAATCAGATTTTTGGAGATTTCCATCTGACGGTTGTGCTTGTTGTTCCTCAGGTTTTGGTTTGTGCGGAATTCCAGAGAATCTTATTGGCGGTCTCCTTAAAACTGGTGTGAAAGGAATAACGGCTGTGAGCAATAATGCAGGGTAAGTGCCCATCCTCCGCCTCCACCCCCGGGACACCAGACGCTACTTTTGGAAAGACTCCATTTAATACCATGTGATTATAATCTCTGGTGTTTACCGAGGAGGCTTTGGACATAGGTCTGCGCATGTGTATATCAATGTCTTATAGGGACTTTAAACCAATAGTGTAAGTTCTCAGTATAACATGCATTCTACTGTTCCCTTTTATCAGCCATTGGAGGTAGGCATTCTGGGTTTCCTGTCCGACGTCCTATTCAACACTACAAAGTATCTTGCATATGCACTTTCATCCATACGTGTGACTCATATGATCAGATGTGTATAAGAATTACATATAAATTTGGTTTGCCCACGAGGAGACTTAGGACCTCCCCTGCTCAGGACTCCTCTCTGTAGGCCAGCGCAGAGATCTGCTGCAAAAAGTAACCCCCTCCGCCCTGCAGTACTGCTCCTAGAAATGTGGGTCTGCCACCTTTTCAACCCAAATAAACCGGCCGGGATTAGAATATTTTTACGAATATTTTTACGATTTTGTGGCATTTTTTACCCAAATGGTGTAAACCGTGGGTTTGGTTTTGCGGGCATGACTCCACACCGGGTGGGATTTGGCACTAGGTCTGGGAGCCTTGGACAGACCGTTGCCCACATTTACGAAGACTGGTGTACATTATGTCAGTCTAAGTAAAGGAGATAATTGGAGTAATTTGAGCCAAATTTATAAAGTTACGCGCCTTTTAATAATAATTTTAGGAAAATCAAATCTATGTCAAAATGTGCGCCATTTTCGGCTAAACATGCCCTGACCAGATGTTAGCTGAAAGTCTATAGTGAAATATAAAACACACTATAAACCATGCTCTTTTGTCTGAATTTCTTTGGGGGTCGGGGTCCTTTGCGTTTTTCAAAACGTTCTCCCCAGTGTATATATTTTGTTTTTCTGACGTTTCTCTTATATGATTCTCGAAAGAACTTGAACGGCAGAAAAAAACCGCATATTAGAAATGTAATGGGAAAAAAAAAGGCAACAAAAATGCTTAGAAAAATAATAAAAAAACACAAAAAAAAAACACTTTAAATTCATGGTGTTTTTTTTTTTTTTACAAGCAAAATAATAATAAAAAAACGCTTAAAAAAAAAAAAAGTGAAAGCCTCGGAGTGGTTGGCATTTTCATCAGTTGTGTCCTCTTGTGCTGATATATGTAGGAATGTCGGGCAAAATGCCCAGTAGGGCAATAATATTGCAGCACGTAAAATATTATGTAACCCCTGGAACACAGAATTCTGGTCTGGCTACAGATGGAGCAGAGCTGATTTGGTCATTTTAACTCCTTGGTGCTTGATCGCTTGTAGATTATAATCCTTTTTTTTGTGGGTAGGATTGTGCAATGTAAAAGCACCGGTACTAAACACGTTGGGTTGTCCCGGCTCTGCTTCATCTGTCCTTGGCTCTGCTTCACACGGTTTCCGGCAATGATCTAATGAACCGTGCCCCTGACACAAAGTAGCTGGACTATAACACGTTCATATTAATAATTGACCACAAGTTCTGTACATTAAGTCTTAATGAGGTGACTCCGGCAGACCTGGTGTGAGAGAAGGAGCAAGATGGCGGAAGCGAACCAACAGAACGATGTGGGAATCTATAGATGGCTGTAGTGTAGGGCTTGGGGAGGGCGTAAGCATGGCTTCCATTGGACTGGATTTAACTTTTTATTTTTTTTATTTTGTCATAGATTTCCCTTTTATACCCAATGATTCTATATGTTTAGCGCTAATAAGTAATCCTGGTTAACTTTTTTTTTTTTTTTTTGTATGACGTCCCAATTTCGGGCATTTGAATTCATGACCGCCTTCATCTACCCTGCAATTACTACAGACCTTCTAACCGGATTCTGCGGACACTCTCCTTGTTTCTGCAGCTTGCAGTCGCCTTCATCCCCGGGCACCCACCCTGCAAGGTTACGCTATAACGGCGCCATTGTGAGGAGATCGGAAGGTTCAACCGTGGCCTGTAGTGAAGCGTCACAGAATTCTCCGTATCTGATCTCTGTCTTATACGTTCCCAGAACTAGCCTTGTGTTGCACAATATCTGCGACTTATTTTAGGGTGCGCTTACACTTGACGTAGTTGCGTCTTATTTCCGCAGCGTAAAAATTCGCCGAGACTAACTTTAATGTATGCCTATAGGGAAAATATTCCGCAGCGCAAGAACTAGAGATATCGGTCTACGTTGCAGAATATTTTTCTTCTAGGCATACATTGTAGTTTTCCGCAGATTATTTTTATACTGTGGAAATACAATGCAAGTACTCTGTGTGTGAGCGCCCCCTGATGGCGCACGTGCTTCCATTATAGCATCCACTGCGGTATGATCATGTCGTCAAGCTTTTCTACACTTTTCATGGGAAGTTTGCAGTTATCGGGATATATCCTTGCCTTTTATATTTCACTATAACTAGTAGACTTGCTGATCAAGACTCTAGAAAAGCTGGGTGACTTGTAATGGTGGCAGGGCCTGTTTAGTTTAGAAAGCCCATTGTCCTACACGCGATTAGTGAATTCTGAGTTATAGAGGGGGTGCGGGGGTCTTCTGTTCAGGATCCTCACATCTTGGGCAGAGTGGGGAGCGGTTATAAAGAGCGTCTCCCTCTCTGGAGGACCTGTCCTGCATTACACAGACCACACATTTATATGAATGGGCACTGTGTAATGCTTCATTTCCCCTGCGGTGGCACTACAGGGAAATGTAACACTTCCTGCCAGGTTTCCTCACAGATTACAGCTGATCACTGGGGCTCCCATATAAATGAAATGCAAATTAAAAAGTTCCTCAAAATGATGCCTAAAAATTGTTCATCACAACCAAGACCATAAAGAATGCACCCCTAGCCGCACCCCTCAGTAACTATACGCCGTCACGGGAGGTTACTTCCCACACGAGGACAGTTACTGAGTCGTTCCCGGTGCACAAGGTCAGCGACAGTGTGAACCGGGACGTCAGCTGTGTCCGATAGCTGACACTCCAGTGTTGCTGATCAGCGGCTCATCGCTGCTGATTTTGTCAATTAACCCCTTAAATGCGGCGATCTGTTGCGGTCACCGCGTTTAGGGGGTTTGTGGCACATCGGCAGACCCCATGCATATTAACTCTGTGAAACCAATCTATAATGTTTTTCCCGCACGGTAAACACCGCAATTTTTTTTTACGAAAAACTATGCTAGCATCGCCATTTTTTTCGGTCACCCCCCCCCCCCTCCCAAAATCTAGAATAAAAAAGTCGCATGTGCCCCAAAATAGTACCAATAAAAACTAACACCCTTCCTGCAAAAAACAAGCCCTCCCACAGCTTTTTTTGACCGAAAAATAAAAAAGTTATGGCTCTCGTGGTGATACCAAACCATTTTTTTTTTTTAACATAGTCTTTTCTTTGTAAAAATAGTAAAATCGAAAAAAAGCCTATATCCATTTGGTATCCCCGTAATTGCATTGAGACGCAGAATAATGTTAGGTTGTAATTTTTACCACAAAAAAAAACCAAAAAACCATGGTGGAATCACCGTTTTTTTTTTTTCCAATTTCAGCCCGCAAATTATTATTTTTTTTCAGTTTCCCAGTACATTATATGGTTCTTTAAATGGTGTCAATAGAAACTACAACTCCCGCCAAAAAAAGAGCCCTCACACCGCTCTATTCATGGAAAAAGTTATGGCTCTTGGAATGCGGGGAGTGAAAAACGAAAAAGCAAAAAAGTATTTGTCCTGAAAGGGTTAATTAGTTTCTAATGAACATTTATGACCACATATGGGGTATTGCCGTACTCGGGAGAAATTGCTTTTCAAATGTTGGGCGGCTTTTTCTCCTTTTTATTACTTGTGAAAATTAAAAAAAATCAACGTTTTAGTGGACAAGAATGTTGATATTAATTTTCATGCCCTAATTCCACTAAATTCTACAAAAAACCCGTGGGGTCAAAATGCTAACTATACCCCTAGATAAATTCCTTGAGGGGTGTAGTTTCACTTTTGGGGGGTTTCCACTGTTTTCGGCCATCCGGGGCATTGCAAACGGGACATGGCACCAAAACCATTCAAGCAAAATCCAAATGACACTCCTTCCCTTCTGAGCCCTACAGTGGATCCAAACATCAGTTTATGACCACATATGGGGTATTGCCGTAATCGGGAGAAATTGCTTTACAAATGTTGGGGTGCTTTTTCTCCTTTATTCCTTGTAAAAATGAGAAAATTCTATGTTTTAGCTGGAAAAAAAAGCAGATTTTCATCTTCATAAACTAATTCCACTAAATTCCTCAAAAAAACTGTGGGGTCAAAATGCTAACTATACCCTAGAAAAACGCCTTGAGGGGTGTAGTTTCCAAAATGGGGTCACTTTTGAGGGGTTTCGACTGTTTAGGCACCACAAGACCCCTTCAAACCTGACATGAAAAAAAGGAGGCCCCAAAATCCTCTAGGGGCTTCTGAGGCCGGTGTTTCAGTCCATTAGGGCACTAGGGCCACATGTTGGATATTTCTAGAAACTGCAGACTCTGGACAATAAAATAATGAGTTGCATTTCTCTGGTAAAACCTTTTGTGTTACAGAAAAAAATATATTACGAATGGATTTCGGCAAAAAAATTTAGTTTGTAAATTTCCCCTCTACTTTGCTTTAATTCCTGTGAAACGTCTAAAGGGTTAAGTTACTTTGTGAATGCTGTTTTGAATACTTTGAGGGGTGCAGTTTTCAAAATGGGGTGATTTATGGGGACTTTCCAATATATAAGGCCCTCAAAGCCACTTCACAACTGAACTGGTCCCTGTAAAAAAAATTGCCTTTTTGAAAATTTTCTTGAAAATGTGAGAAATTGCTGCGAAAGTTCTAAGCCTCGTAACGTCCAAGAAAAATAAAATGATGATCAAAAAAACGATGCAAATATAAAGTAGACATATGGGGGATGTGAAATAGTAACTATTTTGGGTGGTATTACTATCTGTTTTATAAGTAGATACATTTAGAAAAATGCAAATTTTTGCTAAAATTTGCAGTTTTTCACAAATTAAATATTGAATTTATCGCCAAAATTTTTTTCACTAACCTCAAGTATAATATGTCCCAAGAAAACACTCTCCGAATCGCTTGGATAGGTAAAAGCATTCCGGAGTTATTTTACCACATAAAGTGACACATGTCCACAAGGCCAAAACAGGCTGCGTCCTGAAGGGGTTAAAGGGTAATGCAGTGAGATGAACAAAAACTTTCTCCACTAAAGGGGGAGGGGGTGCTATTGATGGTGTGCGTACCGTTGCCACGGTTAAGGCGCATGGCTGGGTCTGGGTGTTTAATCAATATAAATCTTTTAATTAGCCACTAGAAATAGCGTTTATTAGGCGGCAGAGTGAGAAGCGTCTGTAGTCTCCGCCCACAGCATCAGCCCCGCTCGCACAGCACAGTTATGAAGTTGCAACTAGCAGAGACGTGTACGTTTTTTTTTTTTCTGTCGCCGTTGGTCAATCACTGCCATGATATCACCTCTAGGGGTAAAGAGACAGGTGGAGCTCAGATCGTTTATCACTTTCCTTCACGGAAGTATCCACCCACGTTTATCATGCAGTCTACCATCGTTTTTGGCGTAAAATGTGACAAATTTGCATTAAAAGGTGCAATGTTTTTTTGGACCGAGTTTGGAAAGCGATGAGAAAGGTGGGTTAGGTTTCCGAAGAGACTTGGTTTTAGTCAAGTTTATGAAGTATAAAGCCTAAAAATGGCGCAAACTTGTTGTAAAACTATCCCTGCTCCTTGTAGGCCTCGATTTGTTTCTCTACCTCTCAGACGGTTATTAAGAGGCGCCATTGGATTAAATCACCGCAACGATCATTTACTAAGAGATGCCAGTCTTGGGAAATGTTTACTTTACCCCTTTTTTATTTTATTTTTTATTTCCATTTTTATAGTTATTTAAAGATAAATTCTCTTTAAGGGACCGTGGAAATGCAGATTAACAGCCCAGTCCTGCTAAAAAAAACACCCCACAACTGTTGTAAGTACTACTCCCAGCATGGCCTGACGAATGATGAGCATGCTGGGAAAGTAGTACCGCACTCTATCAGCCCTATAGGTAGAACAATCTATTTGCGTTCGTAAATCCTGGCCGCCTTCCAGTAGCTGCGATCTGTCATTATCTGATCGCCCCTGACACCGTTCTCCCTGTCCTGTCATTGTCGGCTCATTTGGATGATAAGATAATACGTATCTGCGTTTTCTATTTGCTTAGCTGACCGGTTGACCCTCGCGGCCTCTCCTGACTATACAGTAACACTTGGTTATTTATTTTGCACTGGATATCTCCCTCAATATGTTACCCTTAAAAAAATGTATCTCATGATTTATTATTAATATCCTATGTCTATATAGGGGTCAGAGCTCCATATCCCACTGCGTCTCTGAATACAACCATAGTTCTGATATATTGGCTACCTGCAGCCACCACTAGGGGGAGCTGTTATCAACTTCCTGTTGGCTGGAGCAAAGAGTTGTATCCAGAGGGTCCCTTGGCTACTGGTGCCATTGAAATGGTTACTTCAATGGGGAGAGGGGAGTAAAGCCGTTGTCAGACCCTTTTGTCTCCTCCAGACTCTTTTGAAACAAAGATTAAATCGGCAGGTTTGGACGACTTTTACCAGATGCGGCCCTCCTGCATATAGTCCTCTAAAGAGGGGGCTGAATGTCTTGACCCTTGTTGCTCCGTCTCCGATTTATTCCTGGATAACAAATTATCTGCAAAATTCAATGCAGCGGGGTAAACCTCTGCTTTTTTTGCTGTTATTCCTTACCATGGACATGTCTTAAATTGAATATCCTCCCTTGATCACCATTTTGTTTTCTTACAGAAAATAGATCCAAAATTCTGTGCTGATTAATTTCTTAGTATATTTTTCTAGCAGTCACCCCTTTTTTCTGAAACAAAGTGGCACATATGCGGGTTTCCATATGTCTATAACCCCCTCCCCATTCCACGGTGACCAGGACCTATTGAGTCCATATAACTGGACTCAATTGTATCGGATTTCCAAGGATGCGGATACAATTTACTGCTCTGGCGAGGCGAGGGAACCATCCGTTTGCGTTCTTGCCATTAGGTGCTTATACTTGTGATTCAGGCCGCGCGAGGATGCCATCGTGCTGCCTGTCATTCAGCAGGCTTGGTCAGAAGAAAGCCGGCTTGCATCACTGGAAGACCGTGTGGTAACTGGTACCGCTAAGTGTGGCACTATCTACATCTCTTGGCACTATATACAGGGGGCACTGTGTGGCACTATCTATGCAGGTTTTTTACTCTACAAGTAGTGGTCACCACTAGCCTTGCCCAGCCCTTTTTATATTTGAGATTACAATATAAAGAGCTGGGCTGGTAGATAAGTGCAAACCACTACTCGTAGCGTAAAAAACCAGAGGGTCCCGGATGTGTGGCAAAAAAAACTTTGGAACCCCCCCCCTTTAAAAAATCTTGCGTTAGCCCCTGAAAGAGCTCTAAATCCATGGCATAGGGTTAAATTCTAGAATCCTTTCAGCCTACAGCCACCACTAGGGGGAGCTTAGGAGCTTTATAATAGAGTCCAATGTATAAGCTGTATGGAATAAGCTCCCCCTAGTGGTGACTGTATACAGAGAGGTTTCTAGAATTTAACCCCATGTCTATGCAGGGAATTTGAAGCTCTGTATTAGGAAATCTTATTGATATATATATTATAATAATAATAATAATCTGCATAGAAGGTTCATATCCACATTTCCGTATCATAACGTTTATAGGTCCAGCATTAACGCAGAGTCCCATCTTGTCTTAAACCAGCAGTCAAATCCTGCACTCCTCACGATTTGGTCTTTTTTGTTTGTTTGCAGAGTGGATAACTTTGGCCTGGGCTTACTTCTAAAAACCAAGCAGATCAAGCGCATGGTGTCCTCCTATGTCGGGGAGAATGCAGAGTTTGAAAGACAGTATCTCCAAGGAGAGCTAGAAGTGGAGCTGGTGCCACAGGTGATCCGCTCCTTCATAAAGTTCTGTGTGATCTATTATATGTGGACATAAAAATGACCTTCAGACATACAATACTGCCCTTAGAATCCGGTTTGTGAGCATAAATACCACCGCCATACTGTGCTTACATAACTGTAATATAGTCCCAAAGTAATGCCAGCACCATGACCTATGTTTGAGACTAGTTGCCCTTCCCCATTTGCATATATAAGCCTGATTCACTGTGTTTTGTAACATCGGTGATCTCTAGTTTGTTGGTTTTCTTCTCTTTTACCCAATTTTGCAGTTTACTTGGCTTCTCTGGTACTGATCACGGGTCACGTTGTGATTTGTACTCTTCTCATCTACGGTCAAGCAGTCACTAGTTTTTCTGTTGGTTTATATGTTCTATATCAGGGGTAGGTAATCATAGCGAGGTGGAAATCTACTGTTGTAACTTGGGAGACTCTTGAGATCTATTTGGTACTGAGTTGTGACAGGACCATGGGGGGAATGATGTGTAAGTTAGCGGGGGCATTGCTGGGGTCTTAAGACACGGTCCCTGGATTGATGATACTTTTTTAAATTTCATTTAACGACGCAGAACATAAAGGAGGATACACCATAATGACCTCTAGTGACTCACAGGTGACGTCTTTTCAGATTGCCAATACAAAACAAGAAAAAACAGCACCAGAATAACTTGCAAAAATACGAGTGCAAAGCCCAGCCGGACTGGATCCAACCGTCGTCCACAACGTAAAACAAGACAAAAGTAGGCAGCACATCCAAAAAGGAACTCTTTATTCACCCATGCGACGTTTCAGCTCCTCAAAAGCCTTTCTCAAGCATGCTCATGCTGGAGAAAGTCTGAGGAGCCGAGACGTCGCATGGGTGAATAAAGAGTTCCTTTTTGGATGTGCTGCCTACTTTTGTCTTGTCTTCTCAGATTGGAGACGTTCTCTTTCTTCATCTCCATTTGGGTCAGACCGCCATGCCGACGACTTAGTCACAACTTGTCGAGGTTCCTCACTTTTCCATCATCCTCCCCAACTTATCAACACAAACTCCCCATCCAGATGCCCTCAAATACCGTACTGAAGAAATAATTGTGACATAACTTAGTCACCCCAAACATATTGCCATAAAAATAGTGTCCCAGAAATAATAGTGGCACTCTCCTAATCCCCCCGACAGTAATAGTGACTCATACGTAATGCCCCCGAAAAGAATAGGTCATAGTTTCCGACGTTTGAAGATTTTTTTTTTTACTGCACACGACCGTATTCTCATCTATCCCGAAATACTGTCCGTAAATACGGTGCGTATTGCATCCGTATATACAGATCCGTACAACAATCAATATGTTGCTTAGCAATTCTAACGTAAATATGGGTGGTTTACGGATGCAGATCAGTAGCCGTCCGTGGCCAATAGAAATAAATGGTCCGTAATTACTGATGAGAAATACTGTCGTGTGCATGGGGCCTTAGGATTTGGCTTCTTTGGTGGGTGTGTCTCATGGGGACATGACTTATCTTAAGATTGGAGGTGCCGTTTTTATTTAAAGGAGCGGTGTCTGCATTACTGCATGATGTGCCTCCGGTAATACACCAATCTGACCCTTTGGTAAAGTATAGGAAATGTTGGTCCCGGCAGTCCTATGTAATAAACTCGACATGTTCTGGTCTCCTTGTAGAAAGGAGCCGGCAATTTTCTCTGCAGCATAGCGGATGGGTGACCTCCACAAGCGCAGCTCCAATGGCGTCTAACTGGACTTCTATCTATTGGTAGCTGATAAACACACGTAAACGCTGCGCAGTCCCTACACCAAAAGACTGATATGGCCGTCTAATAGAAGAGGATTTTCTTGTTACAGAAAAATCAATGTTTTATGGAGAAATTGTGTCTCTTTATTACCCCCAGGGAACCCTTGCGGAGAAAGTTAGAGCCGGCGGCGCAGGTATTCCGGCATTTTATACAGCCACAGGTTACGGCACATTAATCCAGCAAGGAGGAGCGCCTATAAAATATAATAAAGATGGCACCATAGCGATCGCCAGCAAGCCGAAAGAGGTAAGGAGGATTTATAGATCAACTTTATTACTGCACTTTCCAGGGAGTCCTAAAATTAACCACTTAAATTCTTGATGCTTTCTGGTCGTTATGATGCTGCAGGATATGTGGCTGTATGCTGCCACCTAGTGGATACCTGTATTTTACAGCCCAGAAAAGTGTATGTTTTAAGGAAAGTTGGGGACAATATCACAGCACCTGCGGGGTTTGTCGTCTGGCGTTAATGCCTAGTTATTCCTGCATTATGCGGCAGCCTATGGGTAGGCCTTCAGCAAAGCTCCTAGATCATCGCCTGCGTCTGGTCAGCAGTCTATATTTTATTAGCAACCCCCCCCCCCCCTAAATCACTGCCGTACAGTCTCCATCGGGCCATACAGAGGTACGGTAGAGGCCCCAGGCACCTTTATGACAGCCCTAATACATCTATTTCAAAAATCTTATACGGCCCATGAGCATGAACTTAAATGGTGGACAACCAATGTTGTCTTAAAGGAGCAGTGCCACTATTTAAATATTACATTTCCCTGTTCGATCATGGCAAAGATAACCATTTTTAAATTGCAATCATTTTAACCCTTTAGTGACAAGCCTATTTTTTAATTTTTTTTTTCCTTCGTCGCGATTCAATAGCCATAACTTATTTCCGTAAATATAAGCTTGTTTCTTGCAGGACCATTTTTTTGTAAATTTTTTTTTTAATGGCATTGTTATGGGGTATATATAATTTATTTACTTTTTTATTAAAAAAAGTATAACACCATAGTTTTATAGTTCGGGTCGTTAGTGATGCGGTGGTACCGATTTCCGATTTTGTGTATTTTTTTATTTATTTACTTGTGTTTTTAAAGTGTTGTTTTTTTTTTTTTTTTTTTTTTTGCTGCTTAGTCCCACTATGGGACTTAATTATGTGATAGTTTTGAGCACTTTTATAATACTATGTAATACTTCTCCACTGCAGTGTATTATGACTGTCCGCCTAGTAGGAATACACTGATGGCCGACCTGGGAGCCTTTCTTAGCTAGTGCTGATGGAGTGGCAGAGGGAGCCCCATCCCTCTGACCCCCAAAATGCCCTGGTCTTTAGACAACCGCTCTAGGTGGACGTTTTGAGAGAGAATTCAACAAACACCAGGTGGCGCCATACCAAGTATGTAACAGCAATATCTACACACGAGAGCACTCCATAATAGAGGACTATTGGTTATTACCCTTCATTTCGCTGAATATTATGACAGAAGAGAACACCAGGATATATAGATTTATATATTTTTTTTATTCAGGTTTTAACAATTCATAATTAATTAAATATTAAGCTACAAAAAACAGTAGTTACATAAACCGATGCAAAACATTCTGGTGCTATAGATATATATATATATATAATTCTAATCTATCAAACTCCCCAATATCCAGATCTCCTCAAGTGTTTCGGAATGCCGTACATATATTATTTTTTTTGTAATTTTAGAGAGATTGCTCTTTGAATATTTTTCTGTACGAGCGAATTTGTAAAGCCACCGTTCTGTTTTTGCACGCACAAATATGTTTTTCTACAATGCAAATTCTGTCAAAATAGTGCAGTGTTGCGCAAGATGTTGCTATACTTCTCCACTAGGTGGCGCAGTAACAGCAGACCTGGTCAATTATTTTGTAACGGTTAGTATAAAATATGAGTCTAGCCGATTCTGGGTATCGGTACCCCTGATATACTGAATGTCACCTGCTTGTCCTCCAGTAATAGATCTGCAGTGTAGGATTCGCTGAATTAGAGGTTTTTTTTGTTTTGTTTTTCTATTAAAGTTTTTTTTTTTTTCTTTAATCTTTTTAGTCTTAAAGGGGTATTCCCCAAATAAGGCCAATTTCACACATGCATTTTTGTGCCATATTCTGTCTGCAGATCCCAGCCCGACTGCATGTCTATAATGACCTGACACTAAGTCATACTGAATGTTTGAAACTGACCTAAAGGTTTTTCCTTCAAATAGACGTTCTGTATGAATTCTTCAATATTAAAGAACTCCGCTTGCTGTCACTCACCTGGTGCCTTTGTTATTTTTTTTTCTCCAGGGGATAAAAATCTGCCCTGCACCTGTGATCACATGACCAGGACATATTTTTATCCCCTGGAAAAAAAAACAGACCCTTGACCTCTCGTACACAAGGTTCTTCTCTGAATATGGAGGCAAATTAATGAATCCGTGACTTAAAGCCGCCCTGCTCCGCGATTAGTAACGACAAAAGCTATGAGACGCTGCCGAGCAGAGGAATCTTCTGGAGGGAGGGAATCCTGTGCTCTGGAGTACAAAAAACTTCATAGAGAATATCCCTCACCCTTCTATTTAATGGGTTGTATAGGATTAGAAAATCTCAAAACAGCGCTTCACCTGCCGTGGGTTGTGTGTGCTATTGCAGTTTGACTTCACTGAAGTGAATAGGGCTGAGCTGCAATACCACACACAACCTGTGGACAGGTGTGGCGCTGTTCTTAGAAGAAAACAACAATGTTTTTCTAATCTCTAGGTAAATTGGTGTGACACGGGCCGGATGTGTATAGGACTGTATAATTTGATTGGTTAGGTCTGAAGCTGACATTTTTCTTTGGATAAGTCGTCTAAACCCTGCAGATTTCAACCATGTAATGTGTATTGGGGCATCCCAGCTGGTCCACCAATAGCAGGTGCGTGTTTGGGTCGGGCAGTGGGATATAAGACGTTGCCATTTGGGGTCTGGAGAGGCCAATGGTGTCTGTCAGCAGCTTATTCTAGTCTTTCCATTGGTACAGTCTAGAGAAGTGTCTGTCGACAGAAGGAGCATTCACCTGACCGCTTACTCATGTGTACGGCCGTATTCAAGAAGTGAAAAGCCCAACCTTCTTGGGCTTTTGCAGTACTGTAAGGCTCTGCTCACACCAACGTCATGGCGTCCATTCATAACCGCTCCCGGACAGCTACGATGCGTCCATTTTCTGGTTGATCGCATTTACTTATGAGCTTTGTCTGGGCGCTTTTTTATTTTTCTTGTAGGAATATGGTTATATGCAGGGCTATCTTTGCCATCAAAAAATGCTGCCCGCAAAAAGTTAGTAATGCCAGTGTGAACAAGGCCTAAAAATGAAGCTGCACATACAGTACACTTTAGGAAGGCAACGCACGCTTAGCCGACGGCTATTTCAATGGAAAACGGTGAATAAGCCGCTTCCGGACACCTGTGTTCCTGCGGGAGTTAGGCCTCTGAAGGAAAGTAGGATCAGACATGTTGAATATCACCATGCCCGATCCTCTGGCACAGTCAAGTGACCACCCATGCAAATTAGATAGTCACCCGCCCCCACCAGACGGAGAGTTCGAACGACTTTCATCTAATGTGTACAGGGATGTTCACTCCCAGTGTTGTTGCTTATTAGGCTTGCATCCACCTTTTTGTGACCTTCTTGGTCAGTTTGTGCTACTTTTCTAAAAAAAAAAAAAAAAAAAAAAAAGGCGGGGCGTAATGAGAGGGGCACGATGACCCACGGCCCGACACTTTATTATTTATGCTGGAAATTGGTGGAAATCGACACCAGCTCATATCGAGCATAGATTTTACTCTGTGGCCAGGTGCGTAACAGGGGACAGGCAGGCCCCATACTGCCCCCCCGTGGTCGGATATTAAAATTAATAAAAGAATTACCTCATTGCTTCCCCCCCCCCCCGCCCCCTTATCTTCTCAGGCTTCCACATCAGGCCACAGTGCATACAAGGTCCTGATGCCAAGCAGCGTCAGCGTCTTCTATGTAATGCAGGACTGATGCTGGACATTGT
Organism: Rhinoderma darwinii; assembly: GCF_050947455.1. NCBI lineage: Eukaryota > Metazoa > Chordata > Amphibia > Anura > Rhinodermatidae > Rhinoderma > Rhinoderma darwinii. Next base: position 625,052,631 of record NC_134687.1, read on the forward strand.
GTGCTGCCTGCTTCGCATATAACGTTCTGATGCTGCTTGGCGTCAATACCTTGTTTGTGCCGCGACGTGATGTGGAAGCCTATGATGATCTGGGGAAAGAAGCAGAATAGTGAGGTGATGTAAAAAATGTTTTATGTAATCTGCAAAGGGGGGCGATGAATGGGGCCACGCATGAGACAACAATTGTTACGCCACGATTGTAGCGCATAGCCAGCAAAAAGATGCAACAGATTAATAAATCCATCACATCTTACTCCAGCGGTGCAGAAAGCTAAGACTGGTGCATGAAACGCCATTCTTAGTAAATCTGCAATATCAGACTACACAATTTGTAGTCTGTTGCTATGGAAACACTTCGAAAATTCCTATCATTGTGTCTACAGATCCTATGCAGATCTACTTGCAAAGTTGCTTCATTTTAGAAGCATTGGAGCAAAAAAAAAAAAATGTTGTGAATGTGGACCGCACTCAACGTGCTTCCAAAGAGTTTGTCCTGTAACTTTTTGAATAGCCAATTTATCAAGTCTGCCTAGTTATGTATCAAGGATGACTGATTTTGTAAATAGGCAGAGTAGCCGTTCAGGATTCTGGTACTGGTAGGTATTTGCGGCCATATATGGCATAATGAATAAGAGATATTAGTTTGCTGCCGGAGGATCCTTTTAATGAACCTTTCTCTTCTAGGTGAAAGAATTTAATGGCCGCCAGTTTGTTATGGAGAACTCGATCACTGGAGACTTTGCATTGGTGAAAGCTTGGAAAGCGGATCGTGCTGGGAATGTTGTATTTAGGTAAGGTCGCGGGCGAGACACGCGCTCAGGCGGCACACCTCCGATGATGCTGTATTTCATAAGAAGCCATTCAGTAGTTTCTAGGTTTGGAACCGGCCTTTACAGATCTCCTTTATAGTACATTCCCATAGGATACGGGGTTCTGCCGTGATCAGCTGCAATTTTAGAAAGTAGACCGTTCTGGGAGAAAGTTCCTGCCATTTGTTCTATGGAAAACTGTGAAAGGGCCATGAGGGGGCGGTGCTTGAAGCAGGGATTCTCTTTGCTATTTTGATTGTCATGCTCCGCCCCCCTTAGGCACTGCACAAGGCATAAGAGTGTAACGTAGACCTTTTAATGACTGGTTTATTGTATGGCCTCAGGTTGGACACGAAAGTAAGAGTGGACAACTGACGGAGCCAAGAGAGGGGGTGGGATTATCCAGTCGCTTTGGTGACGTCACCGGTCCGCTCACGTTCCAGACTCCATTGAATTGACTGTAAAGCATCTTTCTCCTGCTGTGAAGTCAAGTAATCAAGGCATAATGCAAAATAAAATTGCGTTGAAGAAAAATCCATTGACTAGTGGCACTTTTAGATCCTTTAAAGAGAACCTGTCACCTCTCCTGTCTGTCTTAGGCTAGATTCACACGGGCATTGCGGATCTCGGACGTGAAAAGCTGCAGTTTTTCACATGCGAGGTGCATGTGTGCTCTGCGCTGCGGGACATGATATCATGCATCCCCCATGGACTAGAGTCTATGGAGTGACGCATTTATGACGTCCTATTTTCTCACGGACCCTTCGCACAGTTCGTTGAACTCAGTTGTCAATTTATTCATACATTTCTAGGAGGAATAACTGAGGAAGTACACAACGCAGGGTGCTAAGAAAATATATGTTCTAGAATTATTTAATGGGAACACAAGAATTGACTAAAATAGACATGTCGGGAGAGGTGACAGGTCCTCTTTAAAGGGTTATTCCCGTCCATGGGTTATGCCATAAATATCTGAAATATAATTGTCCCAGCACGGAGACACGCACCTATCTACCCCTGTCCCAACCGGAGAGACGGCTGTCCCATCCTGGCGGATAATAGATGGGTGTCCGTGCATGTGCCCGGCTTTCTCAATTCACTTCTTTTGGATCATCACATTGAACATTTCGTGCCCCGTTTTCACGTCTGTCAGAGGGAGAATTTCTATTTCTCCCAACTGTCTGGAGGAAGTTGGTCCCTCCTCGTCATGTAGTTACCATGGTAACCCAGCTTGGCGTAGCCTCTTGACAGACTCCTCCGGCACAACCTGCTCCGCGGGATCCTTGCACACTTGAGGCATTGATTTGCCTATTTGGAGGTCTGATTTGTCAGTGGTCTGTGGCAAAACCAAATGTTGAGAGTAAACTTTCTGGCGGCTCCTTTATCTAAAATCGATATAATGTACAATTAATGCAGATGGCGACGTCCTAGACGCAAATACCGTTCTGTTCTGACTTTAAAATATGACACGACTGACAAAATTGACAAGCCTAGGCAGCCATTATAGGAGCTATGGGGCATATGGGCTTGTCTTCTGAGCACCCCTCCCCCACCACATTCTCTTTCTGCGGAATCACCATCCTATTGGCGCACCGTGACCGTTTTGCAAATATTCAATTCACATAGGCACGACTGCTCTTGAGAATGTGTCCTAGGAATATAAGGTTGCTTTCTATAGTTCATGGGTGACGTAGCAGATGGAGGAAATCATCTCTCCTCCAGTAACTCTTTCTACAGTATGTATAGTAGGTCTACCAAAAAAAAAGGTGACTTTGTCCCACGTGAAGGAAAGACCAGAAACGTCTGTTTGCCGTTAGCAAATGTATTTAGATAGAGAGCTAGGGCAGCCAAGTGGATTGTGGCTGTGAACCCTCTCATTGGCACCCAGAGCATATGCCCTGCCAGCCCATATATTTCACAAGACCTATGCTTTTGCGCACCACATCTACGACCGGTCTGTTTGATGTTTAGAGTGCAGTTGAGTAAATCAAAATCGAGAAACCGGTGCAACAGAAACCTAAAGGCGTTACCTGTCGCTTTTATTGAAGATGTTTTTTGTGTGTGTGTGTGATCCGATCAGCTCTACTACATATGTAAATGAAGTCCGTACACGGTATCGGGACATTTAGTTGTTCCATGGGTCACCATTTAATCGGAATGTGGGATAATTCAGGTTTCTGCTTCTTTGTCGTTCCCCTTGCTGATATTGGATAAAAAAAGAGTGTCAGCGTTTTTCTAATGTAATCGCCATTTATGTTTTAAACAGGAAAACTGCAAGGAACTTCAACCAGCCGATGTGTAAAGCTGCCAGAGTGACCGTGGTGGAGGTAGGTGATGCTTATAATCTCTTGGTGGGATCGCTTATAGCATGAAATAGTAGAATGTGATGGCCTCCGCACAATTGGAGTATCACCCAATATCCCATACCCCAATATATTAGTAAATTGACTAATGAAAGGATTGTTGACTTTTTTTTTGCAATGTAGGCTCTGATGCAAATGTGAGCGGAACCTTAGGCTGTGTTCACATGGAGTTTTTTTGCAGGAGGACAATTCCTCCTGCAAAAACTGCTCCAGTAGGTTTTTGCACAGTGGTTTGACAAAAACTCGTCAAAACACTCGAGGTTTTTTTTCCTCTTTTTCTGACTGATTGAAATGGGGTTTTGGAGGCGGAAACCGCCTCAAGATGGGTCATGACGCTTCTTTTTACCGCGACGCGTTTTTTTTTACTCGCGGTAAAAAACTCGTCCAACTCCCATTGAAATCAATGGGAGGCATTTTCGGGCGGTTTTTGAGGAGTTTTTTGGCGCGGTTTCCACGTCAAAAAACTTGCCAAAATACTCCGTGTGAACAGGGCCTTAAACTGCTTCTGTTTTTGTTTGTTTTTTTTTTCTTAATGTTTTTTTAGATTTGGTTGGGATAACAATTTTTTTAATTTTTTTTTTTTTATGGTCGGAGCCTTGAAGGCCATTTTTGATCACAATAAATGACTGAGATCAGAGGATCCATTCTAGAAATGCATTGTGCTGCAAACAGACAGGAGCTAATGAATAAAAAAAATGTTTAGCAGTAGCTGAGCGGCCCCTGGAGGGAGACGCGTGCGGCTGGAAATGTGAAGACGGCTGTAAATTCTCGACCCCCTTTTTGGCAGGAAACCTTTAGAACGAGACTGTAATACAATCCCTGCACATATTTCATTTTCTCTCTCGTTTTCGCTCCTGGTTCCTGCAAATTGTAATATAATTTATAGTAAATGTGACTCCAGCAGCTAAAGATTTAATTTTAAGGAGACTTAGGCCGGGAATGCGGACTGGAAGAAAATGTGAAGCTTCGGTTTCCTAGTTCAAGAAGTTTTCTTTTTGGGCTTGAGGTTGCTTGTGTTTTCAGGGGGCGGTATGTAGGTAAAGGAGGGAGGGGGACCTCGGATTATGACCCTATTTTTTTTACTTTCGTGTTTTCAGTCACTCCCTAGACATCTGTAAGTGTGTATTCTATGTAGGGCAACTGGAATTTTGTCTAAGACCTCATGGAACATAAAGCCTCTATAGTACCTTTAGGGCAGCACATGGAGGTTGAGCTCTAACCTTTTATATTCTGGATCTGTGCACATCTCTGAGTGCGCCAAGGGTCTGAAAACAAAGTAATGGAATATGCATAGCAAACCTATTGACCATCTGACTTCTATGGTAAAACTCCACAATGGTCAACAAAAAGGATTCGGCCAAAGTCCCATTTGGTGTTCTACGGCTTGTGTGTTTACAGGTGGAGGAGATTGTTGATACAGGAAGTTTTGCGCCAGAAGACATCCACATTCCCAGCATTTATGTAGATCGGATCATTAAGGGAGAGAGTTATCAGAAAAAGATAGAGGTAAGAACTCGTGAAATGTTACCGCATGTTTTCTGTCTGTCCCGTGTCCCTCGTCTCATTAGATTAATGTCAGTAGAAGTCTATCCCAAGGGGTCAGCAGCCATAGACGCAATGCTCTCGTTACTGTCTTCTGGAGCCATTATAAGTGTCTTGTTCAGATATGGTGGGCTCTGATCAGTGTGGCAAGGAGCTTGTCTCATTATTTTTCTACTAGCACAGGTCTCCTGATCATACGTTGTGGGTGCACGACTTAGTCTCTCAATCGCCTCCCCCCCCCCCACTTACTGCCTATCTGTATTATTGCATTTTCTTTCGCATCTGCTCAATACCGCAGTTTACATGTATAATATAAGCATGTGCCGTTATGTTTTGTTCTCATTAGAGGCTAACACTAAGGAAAGCTGAAAATTCCACGCCAAAACCTAAAAAAGATTCGGACCTTGTAAGAGAACGAATTATCAGACGAGCCGCCCTGGAGTTCCAGGATGGGATGTATGGTATCCTTAATGTCTTGTATTGATGCTCGGTAAGCGTCCATTTCCTGCCATTATTTACCCCTTGGTGGACAAATCTGAGAAGCCAGGTATCTAGATATCCATAGCAAATTTTTGTCTAACTTTTTAGATTTAATTGTTCCTACAAGAAGAACCTTCACAACTCTCAAGAGAACCAACTGGCCCATCGACTCTAATTTACTGCATAAGGCTAGGGCTACACGATGACTTTGGCCGCAACATAGATAACGAAAGTGAATGGGGTCGCTTGGCAACCCGCAAGTTGCTGTGACCACGACACCACAGTTGCAAGAAGTCAAGCGGGTTTGAATGCCTTGTGACTATGGTGTCACAGCGATTTGAGGGTTGCAAAGCAACCACGTTCTTTCATTACCTGCAATGCAGGCAGCACAACACAGCGATATTGCCGCGTAACCTGTCATGGCCAAAGTTATCGTTTAGCCCTAGCCATAGTCTACAGCGCGTTGTACATCCCAGCAGACATGACATTACTAAAGTAGCACTGCACTCATTGAACCCCGTTCCAGGTTCCAACGTTTATATATGTGACAACTGCACGGGGCATCGGCAGTTGGAATGTATATAGCCGTATGGCAGTCGTGAGGGGGTTAATGAGCAGCATTAGTGTAGCTATAAGTCCAGCACTGGTGTAACCTATAACGCTTACTAGAAGCTGCACTAGCGTCTTTGTGTCTCTGCCTCTCATTTTGCTGCTGCTTCCTCCTCCTCCCCTCTCTTTAGACTTCTATGGGCAGATGTAACCCGAGCCCCTAAGTGAGCTGACAGTCTGTCTCATCTTGAGGAGGCCGAAAAAGCAGTATATTCATAATGAGTGAACCGTTAGTAAGTGGGGTGGAGGAGGATAAGTAGAGAAATGGGTATTCTCCTCTAATAAGATATATTACAGTTTATTATGGTCGCTCGTACTATTGATTTTATGCGGAGGTTTTTTTTTTACATGGAAATTGCTTTGGAATCTCCTCCAAAAAACAGCCGAAATTGGCCCCATTTATTTCAATAGGAGGTGGAGGTGTTTTCTTTTTTTTTTTTCCCCGGGTGGCTTTTGTCCACTAGTGGGGAAAAAAAGCGGCATGTCCTTTCTTGCTGCGGTTTCCACCTCTGACCTCCCATTGAAACAATGAGAGGCAGAAAACCTACTGCACTAGTTTCTGAACGTTTTTTCGCCCGCGGTCCTTGCATTAACTTCAATGGCTGCCGGCAAAATGGCGCATTCAGTCAAATTCTGCCTCAAAATTCCTGAAGGAGTTCGGAGGCAGATTTTTCTGCCTGCAAAAAACTTTATGAACAGGGCCTTAGGAGATAAACGGGTTGTTTCCTTCTCTGCAGCTTCCTAGATAAAAGTACATTCAGATATCGATGTACAGATTTATATTTTTAAAGATTTATTCTACCTTAACGTAGTAAAATTGCAGCAAATCTGGGTATTGGCATTCCAATGCTGGCCAGCAACTTCATAAAGAAAGATATCACGGTTCACCTTCAGAGCGAAAACGGCGTCCTTGGCCTGGTAGGTCGATTTTATACTCTGAATCATAACCGTTTCTTTCTTCCGCTGCTATTTCCTGTGGTCGCTTGGAAAACGGTCAAGACTAAGAAATGCTTGTAAGAAGTAGAGGGCAGAGGCCGCAAAGGAAGACGGATCTATATATTACTTGTTTTCTGTTTACCAGTTGCTACATTTCCTATTCATAGGCTGATGCAGTATATCGTTCTATTGGTGCTAAATACTGTGCCCATGTTTTCTCCAGGGTCCTTACCCCACGGAAGATGAAGTGGATCCTGATCTCATCAATGCAGGTATAAATGTTGTCCATAGTACCACTGTAGGGATATTATACCGTTTTTTTTTTTAGAGCAACCTAGAAAATTTTGTTTAACACTGGCACACTGTGCAGTAATCTGATGTTGCAAGAATGGCTCCCCCAGAATGCAATGCAGCAGGTTACGTTTTATTATTGGAGTTGCACTGTTGGGGGTGTATTCAGCTCTGGAGTATAATACAGGATTTAACTCCGGATCAGTACAGGATAAGTAATGTATGTACACAGTGACTCCTCCAGTAGAATAGTGAATGCAGCTCTGAAGTCGAATACAGGCTGTAACCCCAGATCAGTACAGGATAAGTAATGTATGTACACAGTGACTCCTCCAGTAGAATAGGGAGTGCAGCTCTGAAGTATAATGCAGGATAAGTACACAGTGACTCCACCAGCAGAATAGTGAGTGCAGCTCTGAAGTATAATACAGGATCCGTGCAAGATAAGTAATGTATGTACACAGTGAATTCCCTTTATATGTAAATTATTAAGTGTTTGACTTTTATTGTTTATCTATAGACGGCTTTATGTCTTGGTACTAATGACTATTCACGCTTCCTGTTCTGTTAGGTAAAGAAACAGTCACAGTCCTTCCAGGAGCGGCGTATTTCTCCAGTGACGACTCCTTTGCCATGATTAGAGGGTGAGTACCCCATATCTCCTACGTCACTGAATATAGAAATGCGGCCGCTGTGGTTTTGGGAATCTGTTGCTGGTAACTTACCGTTGATCAGTTGTACTCTTATCTAGTCAACATAGAATGAGAGCTGCAAGTCTACATTATACATGTTAAAAAGCACTACTCTTATGATCGTGGAAGTAATTTTACCTTGTGTTTTAGTGATCAGGAGAAATGTTTGCGTCGCTTATTTCCGTGTCTGATTTTCTCACATAGGGGACATGTTGATTTGACAATGTTGGGAGCTATGCAGGTGTCTAAATATGGAGATCTTGCCAACTGGATGATTCCTGTGAGTATTGCCTTACATTCTAATTTTAATGTGTATTATGTTATATCAGTGATTCTGTGATCTTTACTTTTACGTGCGTTTTTCATCTTGAATGCAGTATGTATGTACTTATGTTTGCTGCCTACTTATTGGCATGTTGTCATGCTTTTAAAAGGGTATTCCACTTGAAGTTGTAATCGGACAGCCCTTTTTGCCTCTTCTAAACCAGGAGAAAGTAGAGAATCGGCTCATTCACACTCGTAATGTTAGCTAGCAGGCTTGTTTGGTGACCGTGACCGGGCTGCAGCTCCACTTTCTGTAACATGGCTGAGAATGATAACTCCCGATTTGTGCTGGGACCTCTCCTTGTTTCCAATTCGTTAATGGTTGAGCTTTGGAGGGGAAACTCTTTACAAAGGTCCTGTACACAGGGGTTTTTTTTTTTTTTTGGACCCGCCGTTACGCTTTAAAGCTGTATAAGTCGCCTGTACTTCTTTACGATGACCGATGTTATTTATCTGCGCCACAGCAAATTTGAGTTCTCTACATTGCGGCAAATGTTTGGACACTTTATAGGGAGTCCATTTAAATCTTGGCAAATGGTGGGGTCCAGGCACGTGTCCATGAGTTAGTTCTTAATTTGAGGAGGAGGATTTCGTTCTACTTGTGTAAGAGGATTTCTATGGGTGACTGGCTAACTTATCGTGTCCATGTAAATATATCACGCATCACTTCTTTCTAGACTACGTTTATTTGCTTCTCCCACCGACTGCTGCAGTCATGTAGATATTCTGCTTGCTCTGGGTTTGTCCTGGCAGCGTCAACAGACTAACTCTTGTTATGTGACTGCTATTCATTAGGGAGGTGCCCATTCTACCATGGCAGCCCCAGGACAAGCAGGCACAATATCTATATTAGTGCAGCAATAGAAATATTCTTCCTGTGGTCCCTACAATAAAACTCAGCAGTGCCACATTGGAAACAGCGCCACACCTGTCCATGGGTTGTGTCTGGTATTGCAGCTCAGCCCCATACACTTCAATGCAGCTGAGCTTCAATACCAGACACAAACACGTGGACAGGTGTGGCGCTGTGTCTGGACGTAAGCACCCATTTTTTACTAATCCTGGACAATCCCTTGTATAGTTCAATATTCTCGTTTTATTAGGTGTTATACAGTATATCCAGTTTCTTTTTACTATTAAATCATTGTCGTGTAGCAAAACTTGACATGTCCTAGTGACGTGTCCAAAATTCAGATCCTTGGGGTCCTGGTATCGAGACTCCCGAATTTCTTGCAAGAAACCACTTTATTTTTAGTTTCTCTTGGGAGAGCAAGAGCGGTATACAGACTCTAAGGCCGGGTTCCTACGAGGCGGATACGTTGCGTAAAAATCACACAGCGTGTCTGACCTGGAACCTGAAGTACATTCCGTCCCAAAAAATCGCACCAGTGTGGTGCGGTTTTTCGAATGGAATATCCGCTGCGGAAGATAGCTGTTCATGCTTACCCCCGGTCTTCTTCTTCTCTGCAGGTGGTCTGGCCTCGTATGATGACGTTGCAGGCCATGTGACGCTGCAGCCTGTGATATTTTCACTGCGTAATAGCTGCGAATAAGTCGCAACACTTGGTTATCTGTCGCGGGTTTTGCGTCCCCTTTGAATTTAATGGGGGAAACACGCAACAGAAAATCAACAAAAACGCAGCATAAATTGACATGCTACGGATTTAAATTTTGCACCGCAGGTCTTTTTATTAACGTTTACGCTGCATTTTTTCGCACAGCGCGGGCATGAGATTTTCAAAATCTCATCCACTTTGCTGCTACTGTAAATGCTGCGGAATTTCCGCACACAATTCGGTTGAGGAAATTCTGCAGCTTTTATGCTATGTGGTAACCCGACCTAAAACATGTTCTTCGTCTACCCTGGTAGAGCCATATTAAACAAAATATATACACTATATGGCCAAAAGTATGTGGACACCCCTCCTAATTTTGTGCAGGTGTTTCGGCCACTCCCATTGCAAATAGGTGCATAAAATCAATCACACAGCCATGTAACCTCCATAGACAAACATTGCTAGTAGTAGGTCGGCTGCCCATATACTTTGGGTCAGACCGTGTAATACTATTTCTATTTCTTTTTATATGTTTAGCATATAATGGTATACTGTTCTAAAGTCGCAAGCAGCCTACATAGTATGTATGTGTTGGTTTATTAATTCGTTATTAATATATTGTTTAGACTTGCTATACTACAGTCTTTCGGAGTTCTGTCATTGCACACCCCGCTATGCTCACATAAGACATTGTGACCCTTTCCTAAGGTGGTTGGAGCCAGCGCAGATATCGAAGTACAGTCTATTTACGTGCTTGTGTTGGCTGCAATTGTTGGCTTTCTTCCTTCAGGTGCCTATTGTGATGTGGGAGGTATCTGTGACACCTTCAGAGAAGGTCATGTAGCTGGTGAGGGGAACCGGAGTCTTGCTGCTCGCCCCGTAGCACCAGAGCGTCCGAGCGTGGTCAGTCATGGGCTGTGAGCTGCTGCATCCTAGACTTTCATGAAGTTTATGATGTATTTCAAAGCTGACATTGCCCTGTGCAAGGGATAATACTCTAAAAAGGAAGAGAATCATTCGGTAGAACAGAACCTGTTTTATTCCCTAAAAGTAATTACATTTCAGTTTTCAAACCAACCCTGGGGGCGGCCATATTGGTGGCACGTACTTTCTTCCTGTATTGTCTGTATACACAGTACAGCAGGGTGTGTGTGTGCTTTATGGCAGCTGCAATGAATGGGAGTTAATTGACAGAAAAATGTCTCCGATTATTACAGTCTTCAGGGAGTAATGGAGAATTGTCCCTCTACCAAAAACCAGGGAGTGGCAGGGGAGCTGCGTGTGTGTGTGTTCTTTCCTGCCTTATCTAGGCCTCTAGCAGTACAGTAGAGCTGTCATTAACTCCCCCACCCTCTAATGATCATGAGATGACTCTGTTCCAGTCTACATAGCAAAGCCAGCAAGTGAGACAAGAGGAGGTATCCGCCTCTTCTCTGCTTTAGAAGCTAGTGTAAGAACGGCAAGATTTTTAACATGTATTTTTATTATTTTATAGTCCCAAGGGGAAAAAAAAAAGAGTCCCTATTTCTGAAGTGATTTATAAGCAGGAATTTTTTTGTTTTGTAGAAGATTTTGGGCCTCCGTTAGAGCTTGGATGAGAAGTGAATCAGTTGCTGATAGCCCTAAAACAAATCATTTTCTAATGTACACTTGAAGCAGAATAGGTTATACATTTCTTCTTTCTAAAAACACTCCAGACAAAACTATTACTAATTATACCTAGTGCAGGGCTCAAGGGGGGTTGGGGTGTTGCATAACGTAAGGTTTCAGAGACCTATAGCATGTACTGCCCTATGTCTAGCGTGACATTGTGATCTTACTGTAAGAATTACTACTGTACATAAATATTCCAGACCCAAAAAACCCACATTTTGTTTGTTTAAAAAAAAAATCTAAGGTGGTGGGGATGACGACGACTGGCCTTTTTCTCTATGCTACCATTATGCAAAGATTTGATGCAGAGATGAAAATCTCACAGGAAAGTTTCTTTGGTGAGAAATTATTGCTGTTCTCCAAAGCGTTTTTGATGTTGTTTGTAGATCTGTAGAGCAGCGTTATCTCTTCCAGCAGATAAGCGGCGGCTGTAACTACGATCAGTCTGTGGCAGGCAGTTAACACTTCAAACATTTTATTTTGGTTTTTTTCTTGTCATCTCTTCCTTCTTATTTTTTTAATTTTTTTTTTTTTGTTTCTGGAAAATCGAAATAAATTATTATTACTTTTTTCCTGGTTTTTATGAGAATTCAGATTCAGACATTATGCACTATACATACAAAATAATAAAAAAACGAGCGTATAGCCTGCTGTGGTTGGGGGAGGAGGTAAACTAGTGCCTGTTGGATAGAAAGATAGATAGATGAAAATGTTGACAAAGGGCTCTTTCAGGTGGCGGTACGGCTACGATCATGTCTGCGTCAGGGCTCCATTCGTGGGTTCCGTTGGAATTTTCCGTCTGGGGAAACCATGGACAGAACCCGGACTGAAGCAAATGGAAACCATAGGTTTGCATCACCATCGGATATCCTCACCATTGATCATTGACCATTGCATCATCATTGACGGATAGCGCACTGAAATCAATGGTGATGCAACGGTTTCCGTTTGTTTCAGTCAGGGTTCCGTTAATGTGTTACCTTGACGGAAAGCTCTGACGGAACCCGTGAACGAAGCCTAAGGGTGTGTTCACATCAGCGTTCGTTTCCGCTGAGGGGTTACATCAGGTTTCCGTCGGGTTAGCCACTCAGTGGAAAGGTAAACGGAAACCTCAGCTTCTGTTTCCCTCACCATGGAACTCAATGGTGACGGAAACCTAGCTAATGGTTTCCGTCTGTCACAACGGTGACAGACGGAAACTATTAGCTAGGTTTCTGTCACCATTGAATTCCACGGTGAGGGAAACAGAAGCTGAGGTTTCAGTTTGCCTTTCCGTTGAGGAGTTAACCCAACGGAAGGGCAACGGTGATGTGAACAGGCCCTAATACTGCTGAATTACGGCCCTCTGAATGAGACCTTATACAGTCTCCAGGAAGAAATAGAGTACAGCCCCTACCCCCAGAGACCAGGAAGCTGCAGGGGAGCTGTATACAAAGCCTTATCTGCCTGTATAGTGATGTCCCAGTATGTACAGCCAAGCTGACAAGTGAGCTGCAGGAAATGTCAGTTTATCGTGTCCAGTGGCCAGTGTGGGAACTGCAATAATTTTTTTTTTTTTTTTTAATGTTTACAAATCCTGAGTTAAATGTCATTTTCTGAGGATACGTCCCCTTTAAAAGTAATCTCCAACCATTGCACCACGGTGTGAGGTAAAGCTTGAAGAGGATGAAGTGCTGCAGATTCTACATTCTCGATCGGCGGGGGGGTCCCAGAGATTGTACCCCCTCTGGATAGTGATAGCATATTCCTAAGAAGCGTTGTGATGTGGCAAACCCTTTTAAGGCTCTTAGTATTTTACCTTACGATAAGACCGTTGATGCGCTCTCTTGCAGGCCCCCCCCCACCATATGCATATGCGACGTATCCGCAGCTCTGAATTCTTGACTTGCAATTCTCTTAGAGTTGGCATAATTAGTTGCTTAAACTCTCTTATGGAAATTGCTCGGATCCATCTTCCTCCTATAAATATAACTTCTCTTTGACTAATGAAGCATCTGGAGCTGCTGGACCCGTTTCTGACACCAAAGTGGAGCCTTAGTAAAACCTTAAAAAGATTAAAACTGATAAATATGATAGATGATGCCTCCCGGAGATTCATTAATATTTATGACCAAAACTGCGGCACTGATAGGATACAGAAGCAAATAAATCATTGGATCAGTGACAGCAAAGCCCTAAAGCTAATAAGCGCTAAAGCCTAAATTGCTGCTTCTAAAATCCCATCACTTGACATTTCCTAAAATAATAGTTTTGTGTTCCTTGGAGCGCCACCTCCTAACCTGACGCTTATTTGTAGTGACAGCTTTACATGAGGTTCAAAGCTCCATTCGTTGAGGGTCTTGGCAGGCTGTAGTGTCTTTTTGCACTGTTAAGACGTATTGGAGTTTTCTGCTGAATGACTTTTATGGTTTATCCACTTCACATTGCCATAAGTGTCATCCGTGCCGGTCTGACCACCTGGCACCCCAACCAAACCTGAAAATGTCAAGTATATAGACTATAGTGGTGAACAGGGCCGCCGTCAGAAATTTCTGGGCCCCATTCCGTCAAGGCATCTGCCCCCCAATTACCCAGGGGTGGAAACAGAAAGTGTCAGTAGCTCTTTAGAGGGGCAGGGGCTCTGTCAGGGGACGAGGGAGACTAGGTCTCCGTAAGGAGAGGGCTAAGAGAGTGGATAGTGGCAGGGGTGGGAGTGGGGCAAAAAAGGGAGACCCAACCTGACAGCCTCGTGGGGAGAGACAGGACGGCAGAGGCTCTGTGGGAGACAGTAGGGGGCAACTTAAAAATCATTGCATAGTCACTCAAGTTGCAGTGCTGGCCGCTCCTGCAGGCCCTAAGATCTCGCACCACTGTGGCATGCCTGCCCGTAGTCTCACCCACGTCGTCTGTGCACACACCAGACCAGATAATGAAATTAATTGACTCCAGACCAGATCCTTAAAGAGGCTCTGTCACCAGATTTTGCAGCCCCTATCTGCTATTGCAGCAGATAGGCGCTGCAATGTAGATAATACACGCCCACTTGGACTTTTACTTTTCAACACGCCCAGTTGTACTTTTGCAAGCCTCATTTGCATAAATACAAAAATGGTTATAACTTGGCCAAAAATAAAAACGTTACTGTAATCTACATTGCAGCGCCGATCTGCTGCAATAGCAGATAGGGGCTGCAAAATCTGGTGACAGAGCCTCTTTAAATTAGTTCAGCCCCCGGACCAGCCTGTGTACTTACCGCTCCGTCTTCACTTCTGGAGCCCCACGATCCTGACGCCACTGGGGTCCTGCTTTAAAAGGTCCTGATTCTGCCTCGTCAGGACATCGTGTGTGGTGGCTAACCAGCGTCAGAACCTTGTGAAACAGGGCCCAAGCCATAGTTACTTTGGAGAAAGTATATATTTACATTACACAGTGTACCAAATTATTATGCACATTGGATTTAAGTGTCCTAAACATTTAATTATTAGTTTTTCAATTAAACTCATGGATGGTATTGTGACTTAGGGCTCTTTGGATCATTGTAATCAATCTCAGACACCTGTGATAATTAGTTTGCCAGGTGTGCCCAATCAAAGAAACTACTTAAGGACGTTCCTTTTTCTTTCCCATATTGCATGAAACCTGTGGCCTGCTTAATAATGTGGATCTCTCTGCTGCCGAAAAGCGTGAAATAGTGCAATACCTTGGACAAGGTATGAAAACATTGGATATTTCAACAAAACTTAGGCGTGATCATCGTACAGTGAAAAGATTTGTGGCTGATTCAGAGCACAGACGGGTTCGTTCAGATAAAGGCATAATGAGGAAGGTTTCTGCCAGACAAATTAATAGGATTAGGAGAGCAGCTGCTAAAATGCCATTTCAAAGCAGCAAACGGGTATTTGAAGCCGCTGGTGCCTCTGGAGTCCCGTGAACCTCAAGGTGTAGGATCCTCCAGAGGTTTGTAAGTGTGCATAAAGCTATTATTCGGCCACCCCTAAACAATACTCACAAGCAGAAACGGTTGCAGTGGGCTCAGAAATACATGAAGACTAATTTTCAAACCGTGTTTACTGACGAGTGCCGTGCAACCCTAGATGGTCCAGATGGATGGAGTAGTGGATGGTTGGTCAATGGCCACCATGTCCCAACAAGGCTGCGACGTCAGCAAGGAGGTGGCGGAGTCATGTTTTGGGCTGGAATCATGGGGAGAGAGCTGGTAGGCCCCTTTAGGGTCCCTGACGGTGTGAAAATGACCTCTGCAAAGTACGTAGAGTTTGACTGAGCACTTTCTTCCGTGGTACAAAAAGAAGAACCGTACCTTCAGTAGCAAAGTTATCTTCATGCATGACAATGCACCATCTCATGCTGCAAAGAATACCTCTGTGTCATTGGCTGCTATGGGCATAAAAGGAGAGAAACTCTTGGTGTGGCCCCCATGTTCCCCTGACCTCAACCCTATTGAGAACCTTTGGAGCATCCTCATGCAAAATATCTATGAGGGTGGGAGGCAGTTCACATCAAAACAGAAGCTCTAGGAGGCTATTCTGACATCCTGCAAAGATATTCAAGCACAAACTGTCCAAATACTCACAAATTCAATGGTTGCAAGAATTGTGAAGGTGATATCAGAGAAGGGGTCCTATGTTACCATGTAACTTGGCCTGTTAAGTTTTTTTGGATTGAAAGAGCTTTTGATTTCTGTAAATATGACCTCCTGATGCTACAAATTCAACAAATTACCATTTTAGTTCTCTTTACAACCTTTAAAATGTTTTGATCTCTGTTGTGCATAATAATTTGAAACAGTGCATTTTGAGTTTTTTATTTCTAAAAAAAAATAAAAAAATCTGTTATCATTAGGAGATTTGTTCAATAAAATTTGCATTATACTCCAACGGTTGATGGCTTGAAGATTATACTGACTGTCATTTGCATCGACTATTTAGGAAAATCAGCGAAAAATAATATTTGCATAATAATTTAGAACGCGGTATATATTGCAGGGCCCGTTCCTTTCTTTAAACCAACTACCGCTGGAGATAATTTAATATGGGCGGCGTGCAGGTTGCTTTTTTCTTATTTTTGTGGCCGGTCCCTTGTCTGGAGTAATTTCTGTACAGCCCTTATAGTGGCCCTGTGAATGCATGTGTGGCAACAGGGACGACTCACCCCGATATCCAGGATCCATGGGAATCTCTGATCTATCCACATGCAATCAGACTTTAATGGTACAACACTCGGTAAGCCCCTTTTAAAGGGAATGTGTTGCTAGCAGTTAAACAATTAGTGTGTAGGTGATTAAACATTGTTCTAATTTTTTTTAATTTTTTTCACGAGTCAGGAAATATTATAAATTAGATTCTAATTTATAATATTTCCCAGCACTGGTCACTAGATGGAGCAATTCCCAAAATTGCAGCATTGCATGCGGTAAAGCAACCACATTGCTTTATGCTGCAAAATTGGAAAAAAATCCCTCGCTCTAGTGAGCTCTAAGAATCCCCCCCTCCTTTATCCTGGCTAGTGCCGGGAGAAACGAGGGGATTGAACGGTCAAACCTCCTACACTGTGTGTCGCCATTTTTTGAGCTAACACACAGTGTAGTAGGTTAACATACACTAGTAAAACACACTGAAACACTTACCTGCTCCTGCCGCCGCCGCTCCCTCCGGTCCGTCTGCTGCCGCTGCTCCAAGTGCACAAGTCCGGAAGCCGCGACCGGAAGTAGTAATCTTACTGTCCGGCCGCGACTCCCGGTCTACAGGAAAATGGCGCCGGACGGCGCTCAGTTCAACTTGGACTGTGTGGGAGAGGCGCATGCGCCGTTCCCACACAGACGGCGTACACCATAGTGGATGGAACGGCTCCCGTTCGCATTCTCTATGGGACTGTAGCTGCCGTATTCCATGTCTGTATGTGTCGTTAATCGACACATACAGAAATGGAAAAAAAAGTGGCAGCCCCCATAGGGAAGAAAAAGTGTAAAAATAAAAAAAAGTAACACAAATAAATACAAAAGTTTTTAATAAAACACTAACATCAAACTGATATAAAAAATTTTTTTTGGGTGACACTGTTCCTTTAACGCTCCACAAGAACCCCCAAAAAAGCTTTTTCCGGTCTTTCCTCCATGTAACAGGCATGCAGAAAGGCAGCATTTTAGTCTGTAGAAGAGGCTCACTGGTAATTTTTTCTCTAAAATAAAAGTAGCTTTCTAAAGAAATAATTTTTATAGCATTTTGGCACAATTGATGATGCAGGGCTCAAAGAGGCTCTGTCATCAGATTTTGCAGCCCCTATCTGCTATTGCAGCAGATCGGCGCTGCAATGTAGATAAGAGTAACGTTTTTATTTTAAAAAAACGAGCATTTTTGGCCAAGTTATGACCATTTTTATATTTATGCAAATGAGGCTTTCTAAAGTACAACTGGGCGTGTATTATGTGCGTACATCGGGGCGTGTTTACTACTTTTACTAGCTGGGCGTTCTGACGAATCAGCATCATCCACTTCTCTTCAGAACGCCCAGCTTCTGGCAGTGCACAGACACACAGCGTGTTCTCGAGAGATCACGCTGTGACGTCACTCACTTCCTGCCCCAGGTCCTGCATCGTGTCGGACGAGCGAGGACACCGGCACCAGAGGCTACATTTGATTCTGCAGCAGCATCGGCGTTTGCAGGTAAGTAGCTACATAGACTTACCTGCAAACGCCGATGCTGCTGCAGAATCAACTGTAGCCTCTGGTGCCGATGTGTCCTTGCTCGTCTGACACGATGCAGGACCTGGGGCAGGAAGTGAGTGACGTCACAGCGTGATCTCTCGAGAACACGCTGTGTCTGCACTGCCAGAAGCTGGGCGTTCTGAAGAGAAGTGGATGATACTTCTCATCAGAACGCCCAGCTAGTAAAAGTAGTAAAAACGCCCCGATGTAACGAACACAATACACGCCCAGTTGTACTTTAGAAAGCCTCATTTGCATAAATATAAAAATGGTCATAACTTGGCCAAAAATGCTCGTTTTTAAAAAGAAACCAAGAACGTTACTGTAATCTACATTGCAGCGCCTATCTGCTGCAATAGGAGATAGGGGTTGCAAAATCTGGTGACCGAGCCTCTTTAAAATTCCCCGCGTGTAGACATGGAGTTAATGAAACGGTTTTCCTGCAGCCACCACTAGAGGGAGCTTACTGCAAATATAAGAATAACCGTATTCTATTATCTCCTACACTCCCCCTGATGATAAAAGATGAACGTTCACTTTAAGGATTAAAATTCTCCCCAATCGGGTATATTTTTGTCCATTTGCATTTTGTCCAAGTGTTCGTATCTGTGGTAAATATCTTTACATTTAATATTGTGAGCCCATGGTGGCTGAATGGGTCTGAATAGGGGCAAATACTTTTCTGAGCCAGAAATGTTCCCAAAGTAGCTGCCAAAAGGCAAGTGGTCAGCGGAGGGAGACACTGAGCGCAGAACAAAGCTTCTGATAGGGTAAATAGAATAATGAATCTGTATTACCCTGATGCATGATGGGAATGGTACTATGCATTTATGTTTATTAGAAAGGGAGTTGCTTATGAGCTAGGCATGTGCATTTTGTTTTTTAGCTCTAGGCGCCATTTATGCCATGACCAGAAACTGAGATAAATTGTAGTCTGGTGTTGACAAGTTGGTCTCCTTAGGTTGAGAAGAGACTGTAGTTTGTTCTGTGTGAATCCGGCTGTGTGTGTTGCAGTATTGTGAACCAATTTTGAACCCCGCTATTGGCCATTTGTGTCCCTGGTCTAAAAGTTTGTGGAAAATTTACCTGAAATTTTCATTTCCTGGAGTCCATAGGCAGCAGACTTAAAGAGGCTCTGTCACCAAATTCTCAAACCCCTATCTCCTATTGCATGTGATCGGCGCTGCAATGTAGATAACAGTAACGTGTTTTTTTTTTTTTTAAACGTTCATTTTTGGCCAAGTTATGATCTATTTTATTTATATATATATATATATATATATATATATATATATATATATATATATATATATATATATATATATATATATGCAAATGAGCTTTGAAATGGACAACTGGGTGTGTTTACTTGTTTTACTAACTGGGCGTTGTGGAGAGAAGTGTATGATGCTGACGAATCAGTGACCAGTCAGCGTCATACACTCCTCTCCATTCATTTACGCAGCAGCATCACGTTCTTACTAGAACGATGTGCAGCCACATACACAAGTGTCCTGATAATGAATACACATGACCTCCAGCCTGGACGTCATGTCTATTCAGAATCCTGACACTTCTGAATCTTTTCTGTGAGATTCCAGCAACCCGCATTTAATCTCGCGAGATTACGAGGTAAATGAGATTTCGTTTTCCCTGGCTGGAAATCTCACAGGATTCAGAAGTGTCAGAATTCTGAGTACACATGACGTCCAGGCTGGAGGTCATGTGTATTCATTATCAGGACACTTGTGTATGTGGCTGCACATCGTTCTAGTAAGAACACTATGTGCTGTGTAAATGAATGGAGAGGAGTGTATGATGCTGAATGATGCTGACGAATCAGTGACCATACACTTCTATTCACAACGCCCAGTTAGTAAAACAAGTAAAGACGCCCAGTTAAAAACACAATACACGCCCAGTTGGACATAACGGAAAAAAACACGCCCAGTTGTCCATTTCAAAGCTCATTTGCATATATATAAAATAGCTCATAACTTGGCCAAAAATGAACGTTTTAAAAAAACCAAAAAACTTTACTGTTCTCTGCATTGCAGCGCCAATCACATGCAATAGGAGATAGGGGTTTGAGAATCTGGTGACAGAGCCTCTTTAAGCTTTGGATGCTCCCAGTAGTATTTTCCTGCCAAAGGCAGAACCTTCAGAAGAAAAGTCGTCGAGCCTATAGTGTTTAATGAAGGTCGAGGAAGAAGACCAAGTGGCTGCTTTGCAGACCTGGTCTAAGGGGACATGGCATCTTTCTGCCCACGATGTGGACCTGGTTGAGTGGGCCCGAATATCTTAGGGGGACTCTAGGCCTTCCAAGGAGTAGCAGTCCCTCATGATTTCTTTGAGCCATCTAGCTAGTGAGGCTTTGCTGGCTTTATTCCCCTTATTTGGCCCCTGAAATTGGAGGAACAGCCCTTCGGATTGTCTAAAGGGGGCCGTTATTTCTAGATACGCAAGTTTGGACCTCCTTACGTCTAAGCGTTGTGAATCAATAGGGGTATCAGAGGCTGAGTCTACTGATGGGACCGGCAAAACTATCTCTTGGTTTAAGTTGGAGCTGGATGGTACTTTTGGTAAGAACCCTGGCATTGTTCTAAGGATAACACACTCGGGCAAAATCCTAAGATAAGGCTCTTTACAGGACAGAGCTTGCAACTCGCCAACCCGCCTTGCGGAGGTAATGGCTATCAAGAATAGGGTTTTATATGAGAGAAGCGTAAGGCTTATACTATGAAGCGGCTCAAATGGGGCACGGCTGACGTTCTTCAAAACAATGGGCAACTCCCAAGAGGGCAGAGGATTGTGATAGTATGGCTTTAATTTTTGAACTGCTTTCAGGAATCTGGTAATCGGTGGATGGTTGGAGAACCTCCCCTCTGAATTGGCATTAATGGCCGTTAAATGCATTTTTAATGTATTGGGCTAGAGGCCTTTCGGGTATCCGTCTTGCAGAAACTGTAAGGCCGGATTTACACAAGCGAGTACATTTTGCGTGCGCAAAAGGTGCTTAACCGCTCCGTGTGTCATCATATGGTGCGCAGCTGCGTGATTTTCGCGCAGCCGCCATCATTATTACACACTGTATGTTTGTAAACAGAAAAGCACGTGGTGCTTTTCTGTTTTCACCCATAGTTTTTACAGCTGTTGCGCGAATCACGCGCGTCACACGGAAGTTCTTCCGTGTGCTGCGCATGATTTTCACGTACCCATTGACTTCAATGGGTGCGTGATGCGCGAACAACGCACAAATATAGGACGTGTTGTGAGTTTCATGCAGCGGACACACGCTGTGTGAAACTCACGGACAGTCTGCACGGCCCCATAGACTAACATAGGTCCGTGCGAGGCGCGTGAAAATCCTGCACGTTGCATGGACGTATTACACGTTCGTCTAAATAAGCCCTTATACTGTGGCCACTGTATCTGGTGACCTGTCATTGACCTGACACAATTTTGAAAATATAAGCCATATTCGAGAATATATTTTCGTTGTACTGGGTTTCCTGGAGGCTAATAGGGTATTAACTACTTCATCAGAGAAGCCCTTATTTTTTAGAGAATGTCGTTCAGTTTCCATGCCGTTAACTGTAACCTGTCTAATGTGGGATGAAGTTGCCGTTCGAGAGATTCAACATGAGCGGAAACCATGCCCTTCTGGGCCAATGAGGAATGATCGCTATGGCCTTCACTTTCTTGTCCCTTATTTTCCTCAACACCCGAGGAATTAGAGGGATGGGGGGAAAGACATATATGAAGGTCTTTTCCCAACTCAACGATAGACTGTCTATGGCATATGGGTGATCCGACCTGTTGAGGGAGCAGAACTTCCTTAATTTGGCATTCTTTGCGGTCGCCATGACGTCTAAAGATGGTTTGCCCATCTTCCTGGTGATTTGGAGGAAGACTTCCGGATTCAAGCTCCACTTTTCTGGGTGAATCCATTTCCTGTAATAGGGCTAGTTTGATCGCCCTGAGCTCTTTAATGTTGGATGAAAAGCAGCTGTCGTGTTTGGACCATTTCTTTTGCACCCATGATCCCACATGTGCACCCCAGCCTGAGCCTGAGGCATCCGTAGTGAGGAGTATCCGATGAACTGGTCTCTGATCTGCCTCGATCGAGATGGTCGGGTACCAGCCACCACTGGAGGTCCTGTTTCACATCCGGAGGCAGTGATATTAAAGAGGCTCTGTCACCAGATTTTGCAACCCCTATCTGCTATTGCAGCAGATCGGCGCTGCAATGTAGATTACAGTAACGTTTTTATTTTTAAAAAACGAGCATTTTTGGCCAAGTTATGACCATTTTTGTAGTTATGCAAATGAGGCTTGCAAAAGTCCAAGTGGGCGTGTTTACAGTAAAAGTCCAAGTGGGCGTGTATTATGTGCGTACATCGGGGTGTTTTTAATACTTTTACTAGCTGGGCGTTCTGATAAGTATCATCCACTTCTCTTCAGAACGCCCAGCTTCTGCCAGATCACGCTGTGACGTCACTCACAGGTCCTGCATCGTGTCAGACGAGCGAGGACACATCGGCACCAGAGGCTTCAGTTGATTCTGCAGCAGCATCGGCGTTAGCAGGTAAGTCAATGTAGCTACTTACCTGCAAACGCTGATGCTGCTGCAGAATCAACTGAAGCCTCTGGTGCCGATGTGTCCTCGCTCGTCTGACACGATGCAGGACCTGGGGAAGTGACGTCACAGCGTGATCTGCCAGAAGCTGGGCGTTCTGAAGAGAAGTGGATGATACTTCTCATCAGAACGCCCAGCTAGTAAAAGTAGTAAACACGCCCCGATGTACGCACATAATACACGCCCAGTTGGACTTTTACTTTTAAACACACCCACTTGGACTTTTGCAAGCCTCATTTGCATAACTACAAAAATGGTCATAACTTGGCCAAAAATGCTCGTTTTTTAAAAATAAAAACGTTACTGTAATCTACATTGCAGCGCCGATCTTCTGCAATAGCAGATAGGGGTTGCAAAATCTGGTGACAGAGCCTCTTTAAGGTGTCCGAGTGAAACTATTCTCTTGTCCCAACTTTTTAGTATGTTGGATTGTAACATTTGGATGTGTGTCCTTGCCAAGGGTGCCGCCTAGATAGCCGATGTTAGAAGGCCTAACACTCTGACGGATAGAACATATCCGGTCGCTGGACAGAGTCCGTGACATTTTCTGTGTATCTACCATGAAGCCTAAGTATTTCAACTTGGTGCATGGTATTAAATGAGACTTTTGGAGGTTTATGATAAAACACCTAAAAGTTACTCTAGACATGCTCATCTCGCACGGTTTCATGAGAATGTCTTCTGACAGGGCTCTCACCAGTCAATTGTCCAGGTACGGACATACGAAGATCCCTTTCATGCGTAGTACTGCAGACCGTACCACCGCTGCCTTCGTAAACACTCGGGCGCTGACATTATCCCAAAGGGTAGGCAGGTGACTTGATGATGAACAAGAACTGCTACCCGAAGAAATTTCCTGTTTCTTCAGGACCGGAATATGAAGACATGCATTTTGCAGATCGATAGTGGCTAGAAAATCTCCCCCTTGGATAATATTTGACTGATTGTATAGATTCCATTTTGAACTTTTTCTTTACAAAGATTTAACATATCTGAATCAGTTCTATCACTAACCACCGCTTGTCTTCCTTTTTTGGAACGGCAAAGATAGGGGAGTACACTCCCCGACCCCGCTGATGATCCGGGACTTCCTCCAATGCTCCCTTCCTTATGAAGTCCTGAATAAGACTGAGAACAATAGGATTTCTTCTTCTGTTTATACAGAATCTGTTCTTTGGAACGGTGTTTAGTTCCAGCGAGTAGCCATTCTGGATGATGGATCTGACCCAAGCGTCTGTGGATGTTTTTAGCCATAGGTGAACAAACTTTCCTAGTCTTCCACCTACTGTACACTCCTCTCCTCTCTCTTGGCGTCATAAGTTAGGTTTTCTTTTAAAGGGTGACTTCTTCCTGAAGGAGTAGTTACCCTCCTGCTTGCATTTGAGTCTACGCTGCCTGTCACCCTCACAAATATTTTTGACCCTTAGGGGAACTTTTGGAACAGTTTTAAATGGCGACCACTTTGGAGGACGTGGGAAGGAAACCCCCTTTTCATAATTTATTAATTTAAGGATGTCTTCCAGCTGAGGGCCGAAGAGAGAAGAGGGATGAAATGGTAGAGAACAGAAATTATTCTTAGATGGCACGTCCCCTGTCCATTGCTTGATCCAGAGGGTTCTACGCGCCATATTAGAGAGAGCCAGGGATCTGGAAGAAAACTTCAAGACATCCAGAGGCTCGTCACACAAAAACTCTGCAGCCGCTTTCATGAGAGGGATATTGTGCAAGATCTTCTCTCTCGGTACGCCCTTCTCCAGATCTTGATAGAACTGACTAAGCCATGTACGAAGGGCTCTGGCAACCGGGATGGAAGCTGATGCCATTTTACACGCCGCAGCCGACGAAGTGTAGGCTTTTTTTAATATAGAATCAGCTCTGCGATCCATTGGATCCTTTAAGAGTGAGGATCCCTCTCAAGGATACACAGATTTCTTTGACAATCTGGCGACCGCAAGATCAACTTTTGGGCGGAACATCCCAGTTAGAACTAAACTTGGTATCTGTTTTGTAGATGTGTTTAAACCTCGCCCCTTTATTGATGCGCCTCTCCAGCTTATCCCAATCTTTCTGGACCCAATCTGTAATAACAGAATGGGAGGGAAGGACTCTGTCTTTATTGACCGGAAAATAATAAAGTTGTTCCTTTTTGGGTTTATGAGGCACATCTTTATCGGTCTCAACAGTCCGTTTGACTGCTTTCAGCAAGTGCGGGACCTTGTCTTTATCTAACAGATAAATATTCTCTAAGGGTTCCCCCATCAGAGTCCTTTGAATCCAGATCCTCCACGGATAGATCATATTCGGAAGGGGATTGCGGAGAGGGCGACTGCTTTCTACCTTTTCGATTTTTTTTCGGCATAGCAGCCGACTTAATCTCCTGAAAGGTATCTCTAAGCTGATCTTTAAACCAGGACAGAAACCCCACGGTTTCAGTATGGAGGGATTGTTCAGGAGGTCTGCAAGATGAGCAGAAACACTGGTCCCAATCCCCTGGCAACGGTTTCTGACCACCTTTACACACATTGTGCTTGGATTTCCTTTTACGTTTCCCTAGAGATTCAGGACTTGCCATCTGGGGGAAAAAAGGCATGCAATTTACAATCTTATCGAAGTGGTCTCAAGGAAGCAAAACCCTTCTCACTTTAACACAATGAAAGTTTTGGGTACCTTAATCTACAGGGTCGAGCAGCTGAACCAGCGCCTTAGCCCCGTATTCGCGGTCCTTTCTTGAACCGCCGGGATCCCGCGAGACTTCCATTCTTGCGCATGCGCAGACCGTACCGAAGCAGGGAGAGTGCACAGCGCATGCGCCGGAGTCCAGCGTACACCCTACCTCGGAGGCGTCCATCTTGGGACACCCGTCCGGAGGTGTATGGGATCCACGTCTAGGTGCTGAAGGACAGGTAAAAGCTGTATGCCGCTCCAGACTGGTAGCGTGGCTTCTCATTACCTCCAGGTAAGATTTTCAGAAGCCAGGCTCATGGACGGAGGAAACCCCCCCCAGTATACAATCCCCCATGTCCTCACCGGTCGCAGCTTAGGGACAGATGAACCCCCTCTGTATAAAGCATTTTGGTATAGATGTCTTCAGCTATCCATGTTCATAGAAGAGAAAAAATACGCTTTCTGAAGGGATTTGGGCTCTATTTAAGGTTACCTGGGACCTCCCTAATTGTTTAATCACTGCTGAGTAATATGTCTCTTCTATCCGGTCAGATGAAGTATCTTAACCCCTTAAGTGTGCTGCCGTAGGACTATCAGGAAATAAAGATTTGTCACCTTACGGGCATACTTTTAGGGACGACTTGTCAACTGCTGGCCGTTATGATGCATTGGGCAAATCTACTTATGACCTATAAACGCATGGATTATGGAGAGACTGATCTCAGAAGTGGAATATTTTCTTGTTTTAACACCTTTGCAACCAAATGTTTTTTGATTTGTCCCAATGCATCTAAAGTTAAAACTGAAGAAACTTTAATGGTCTTCTTTAAAAATATCCTATTTTGTGTTTACAGCCCCTATGCAGACCTATTTTTGTCTCCATGGTAACAGACAAAAAACCAACGCTGTGTAGTCTGATTCTGCAGTCCTGTTCTATTCTGTCCGTCACCTACTTTTTGCTTATATGGCCTAAAGTATGTCGTCGTCCCCCTGGGGTACAGTCCTGCTGGAACAAAGGGCTAAAACCCAAACTGTTACCAGAAAGTTGGAAGCATGCACGTGTGTAAAATAGATCTGTATGCTGCGGCATTAACTCTTCACTGGAAATAAGTGGCGGAACCCTGAAAAAAAGTCCCAAATCATTATCCCTCCTCCACCAAATATTACATGAGTCACTATGCATTCAGGATGGGCTTCTGGACCTTTTTAATAGGGCAATTCCGTACAGAAACAGACTTACCGTGCAAGGTGATTAGAAGTTTATCGTCGTTAAAGGATGATGCACGCCGGAATAGTGTACGCAACTTAAAACGTTTGACTGCTAGTATGTAAGAAATAGGTCCGGCTGCTGTGGACAGTGAAAACTGTCTGTACAAGCAGTAACTGATGAATTAATCCCTTCAAGAAAATGAATTCATCCCGAACTAAATTGTGATTATTAGAAATATAAAATGTTCTTCTGGGATTAATGTGGATGATTACGTCTCCGAAACGTAAATGAAATGCAATCTCCTGTACAAGTGGCTGACCTTTCTGAGTGCCACCAGGTAGCGGTAAAATGCCCTAAAAGATAACAACCTCTATAGAAACAAAAATATGTATCTCCTTTAAGGACAACGCTACCCAGAAAAAAAGTGTGCTCTTACACCAATGATTCTGTTTTTTCCTTCTTTGTAGAAATTTGAGTTGTCACAACCCTACCCCTGTGACCCTTTGTCATACACCCTATTAGGGAATTCAGAGTTAATATAGGGGGTGTACTCTGTTCAGGATCCTCATCTCTTGGTCAGAGTGGAGAGCGGTTATAAAGATCGTCCATCTCTCTCCCTCTGGAGGAGACCTGTCCTGCAGTACACAGATAACACATTAATATGAATGGACACCTGTGTAATACTTCATTTCCCCTGTGGTGGTGCTACAGGGAAATTGAGCACTTCCAGGTTTCCCCACAGATCACAGCTGATTGCTGGGGATCCAGCAGGGAGGACACTTTGTGATCTACTTATACCTTCTAACAAGCAGGGATTGTCTGAAGCGGAGACCCCTTTAAAGGTAAACTCTACTTTTTGAGAAGCTTAAGGTGAGCAAGAGATTATACTATACATCTAATACATCTAGGGTAGTTATATAGTAGGTAATGGTAGAAGTTGTTCATCCAGTATAGTTTAAGCTATTCTGAAGATTTGGGTTGTGCAGTCTAATTCTGCCCTGTCCTTCCAAGGTGAGACTGGTGAAGGTTTGGAACTATTAAAGGGTTATTCCCATCTTATAAAGTGATAGTATATTGCTAGGATATGCCGTTACTTCATGATCGGTGCGTTTGATCTCTGGGACCCCCACAGATCCTGGGAATGAAGGACTCCTTTACTGTTTGCCTTATACAGCGCCGTTCCTGGTGAATGAGGTCGGCTGCGGTTCCCTGCACAACTGGCTAGCCACCGTACAGGGACAACTTAGAAGGGGAGACATCGCAAAATTAGGGCTGTACCCTCATCATGTTTAGGGATATTTCCTCACTTTATAAGACTGATCATTCTGGGAAGGGGTTGGTTGGGGGGGGGGGGGGTGATTAATTCTATATTAGTTCATGCTGAGTTTTAGGGAGTGGGGGGAGATGGCTGATCGTCTTGATCCCTGGATAGCAGAGAGATAACATCCGGGACAGAGAGATCAATTTTGAGCGTCATCCGGGTAATGAGCAGGGATCTTAAGAAAAACGGTCTCTGGATACACCAAGGTACCCTAGTCGGACAATGTAATCGATAGTAATGGCTGCACAGAGCTCTGTCAGTATTTGGGGTCCTGTATGCTGTAGCCGGTCTTTAGGTTATATAGCAAAAATGAATTCTTCTCTTTTTAATGTTTTTTGAGTGTATAAAGAAACAAAATTTACATTCAGAGCATACATACGTACAACCATACATACTGTATATACAACCATACATACAACCAACCATACATACAACCAACCATACATACAACCATACATACTGTATATACAACCATACATACATACAAACATACATACTGTATATACAACCATACATACTGTATATACAACCATACATACATACAAACATACATACATACAACCATACATACTGTATATACAACCATACATACATACAACCATACCTACAACCAACCATACCTACAACCAACCATACCTACAACCATACATACATACAACCATACATACATACAACCATACATACTGTATATACAACCATACATGCATACAAACAAACAAACATACATACTGTATATACAACCATACATACATACATACAACCATACATACATACTGTATATACAACCATACATACTGTATATACAACCATACATACATACAACCATACATACATATATACAACCATACATACTGTATATACAACCATACATACTGTATATACAACCATACATACTGTATATATAACCATACATACTGTATATACAACCATACATACATACATACATACATATATACAAACATACATACATACATACATACTGTATATACAACCATACATATATACAACCATACATACATCCATACATCCATACATACATCCATCCATACATCCATCCATACATACATACATACATACATACAACCATACATACATACATACATACAACCATATATACATACAACCATACATACATACATATATACAACCATACATACATATATACAACCACACAAACACATACATATATATATATATATATATATATATATATACATACAACCATACATACATATATACAACCATACATACATATATACAACCATACATACATATATACAACCATACAACCATACATACATATATACAACCATACATATATACAACCATACATACATACATACATACATACATACGAGAGCAAGGTTGTGAACAATTTAGGAGGCGGTTGTAAGGCATCCCAAGTTATGTTTTGATGCCTTTAATTTAAAAAAAAAAAAAGGATTCTTATCTTCTATAAAGATTTGTAATAATCCTATTACATTTCGCTTCATAGTTAAAGTGTCTCCATTAGGGCGCGCTCCGAGACTGGATGACTAGTCGTGGAGACGGCGCATTACCACAGAAAGCAGCGAATGAACCTTTTTTTTTTCTTCCAGTTTTGAGCTTACTGATGCCGATCCCGGTGATCCTCCTGTTCCCTCATTAGGTGACCTTGTAGCCCTAAAACGCAGAGTATATTTATTTTATTCTTAAAATTCAAGCATTACGTGCTGAAAGAAAGTTCCTACACCGAGGAGAACTACATCAAATATTGAAGAATTTCATAGTTAATATTGGGGTTGTCTCCTTAAAATGGCCCTGGTCTATATGCCCTATTCGGGTATATGGATGAATTAGAAGGGAATGCTCTGCTTGGCAGTACTTCCATTACCTAGACTGGAGGGTTGCTGCAAAAAGCATCTACTGATGCGGAATCGGCACCCAAATCCAACACTTGTGAACGGACCCTTACACACGTTAACATGTTGTTTATAGCACATGGCGTAACGACAAAGAACAAAAGAAAAGAGATTCTGGGTATATATCAAGTGATGACCGGGAGTTCAAGTCGCAGGAAGGGGTTGTCCATACTCCTCATTGAAATGTTTTTATACTCGACATTATTATGAGGTGCTTTCTGTCAGTGAATGGAAATCTTGTTTACATCCAAAAGCAGAAACCGTGTCTTGATCATTTTCAGCTTACACAGATGCAGAGCTCGTTTAAGAAAATACTACATTTATTGCATACGCATTGCACAAATAAAAACATATATCACTAGGACTCGTAGATTTCTATAGGAGCTGTATTACGGTTCTGTACAGCTCTG
Organism: Rhinoderma darwinii; assembly: GCF_050947455.1. Classification (NCBI taxonomy): domain Eukaryota; kingdom Metazoa; phylum Chordata; class Amphibia; order Anura; family Rhinodermatidae; genus Rhinoderma; species Rhinoderma darwinii. The sequence goes on from NC_134687.1 coordinate 625,082,732, forward strand.
TATTTGTAGACCATTAATTCAACTGTGTGCCTGAGCCCTTGGCCTATGTTCACACAGTTAGGGTTTGCAGTAGACAAATCCGCAGCTTGAATCTTGGCTGCAGATTGGCACGATGATCTGCGGCTTTTGCTAGTCTGCGACTGTGTATTTTTCAAATCCATTGTACGATGATGATTCCACGCAACTTTTGTGGTTTGGAGCTGCTTTAACCCCTTAAGGACACGGCCAATTTTGGCCTTGAGGACAGAGCAATTTTTTTTACATTTCCCTCTTTGCATCCCGACGCTCATAACGCTTTTATTTTTTGTACGACGTAGTTGTATGAGACTTTGTTTTTTACGGGACGAGTTGTACTTTATGTAGGTACCATTTTTTGGTACAAATACATTATCGTTTAATTTCTATAAAAAAATTTTTGGCCGAAAATGCAGAAAAAACGCAGTTCCGCTGCAGTTTTAATATTTATTTTTTTACACCATACACCGATCATCATAAATAATGTTATACATTTGTTGTACAGGTTGTTACGGTCGTGGCGATACCAAATATGTCTATATTATTTCATGTTTTGGGACTTATATTTTAAAAAGTTGATTTATTATAAAAAATGTGTGTTTCTGTGTATTTTTTTTACTTTTTATTTATTTATTTACCATTTTTTTTTTTTTTTTTACATTCATTGAACTTTTTTTTATTTTTTTTATTCCATAAAGGGATTTATCATTTCGATTTTTATTTTGTAACTAATGTACTGGCATAGATATTTATGCCAGTACATTAGCCTGTTGCTGATTGAACATATTTCCTGTTGTTAGGGCATACTGAGGTATGCCCTAACAACTGCCTGTGTACAGACAGCCCTGGGGTCCTTCAATGGACCCTGGGCTGTCTGGCCATATGAGTTGTGGGCTTTGATCGCGTCAGTTATTTTCTGTGACGCGATCAATGTGCAGTTCCCCCTCCTTGTACGCCGCGATCAGCTGTCATCGCGGCGTTCAAAGGGTTAAAAGCGGAGAGAAGATGTTTCTCTCCTCTCCGCTGTCAGAGCGGGGCCGTGGTTGTGTATTACAGCCGTTGCCCCGCTCTCGATCGCGCGTACAGACGGCTGTCACAGGACGAGTATGCTCGTCCTAATGCGCGAAGTGCTCGCCGCTCAGGACAAGCATACTCGTCCTGTGTCGGCCACCAGTTAAGTCGTCTTGGTATTGTTTGTATACAAAAATTGCAATATGTGGTGGTTTTGCATGCGGTTCCTTTATGGGAAACACTTTTGGGTACAATACCGGGTATTGTCCTGAAATTCATCCCCACTTACCTGCTCTATTATCTGGTCATTCATGAAGAGGGCTGGTAGAGTAGGGAATTACATTCACAGGGATTCCTAATTTTTGTAATCGGTTCAGTCATCCTGCACTTGTATATGTTAGACTGATTGCGAATGAGTCTAATATCACAGTGCACAGACTAAGAAGAATGATCGTTTATGGGACCTGTCTTGTACTTGCATCTGTAGGCGTGCTCTGCTCCATCTGTACAGATTAATAGCACCATGTATGTGTGTTTGTGATTCAGTTGGGGCTGGTGACAGAATAGTGGACGGCCCTTGTAGACCCATTAGTCATTTGTATTTCAGTGAACACAGATTGTACCCAGCGCTGCAGCGAGACCCCCTAAACCGCCCAACTACTCAATCAGTTTGCAGAAAATTGTGAAAGTGTCCAAATATGATTGATAGAAAAATACCGTTGTCAAACACATTGCTTGCAGCGAGACGTTCAGTTGAAAAAAAAATTCTAGTTATTTTCGGTTCTCGGGTGTACATACGGACAATGAGTGCCTTGAATTTATACTTCTCTACATTGTAATATCTAGCATGACAGAAAAGTGGACGAATGCCACCATTGATCCGCATTGTGTTTATAGTTCTCCTGTAGCCACAAGTGGTTAGGAGTTATATGGTCCGGAGCCTTTCACCAATCTACTTGTGTGGCCATGCAATAATGTCCATTTCTTCTTAATTTTCCAATATTTTACTGCAGATGTTGCACACACAAAGTGAACAGATCTGTGTATGGACTACGAATGATGCAGCTCTTTCTTCCTTGTTCATAGCAGGAAGTCCCAGCATGGTGCTAATCGTCAGCTACATGTAATTAAACAAACAAACAGCTTGGATACCGAGGAAACTTCTTAATACTAGTCACTATCTTCCATACTAAACCGGCTTGCAATGCCTATAGACCAAAAGTTAAATCTCGCAACACTATATTGATGATTTACGGACTGCTGAGGTCTCCCTAATACCAATAGTAATATCGGCTGGGTTCAAAGCCTTTAAGAAAACCACTTTAAAATAGAAAAAAATGGAATTGCATACCTTTCCCCCAGTAGTATGAAATAAATACAGCCGCTTACCTACCAAGCGTCCTCTGCAGCCTACTCAGATGTGAAATTTATTGGGGATGTGAGTGACTTGCTGCCATTATCACGTCGCTAGTAATAAAGAACGGCCGTACCGCTGACAAATCCTCATGTAGTATTGGTCTCCGGTTGATCCTTTACTTGATTTATTGGATAGAACTTGCCAGAGAATTTATGCTTGTAATATGTTCGTCGTCCAATACCGGCAAAGCTCCTAAACAGCCGTCTTGTATCATATTTTATTCAATCCTGTACTTAATGGAAATCTGTGTTTATGCCGTGTTCAGACCCCCCCCCCCCCAATAAGAATCTGGACTCCCGCGAGGATTGTAGTGGAGGCCATATTGGCCATCACTCATCTTTTGTATATAAGTTTTGTTGCCTAGATTTTCTAGGAATTGATAACAAAAATAGCTACTTCAGCACAACCGAAAAAGGTCAATATCTCTTTAAGAGCTAGAAACGACCCGGCTATGGTCCATATATCCGGAGTTAGAGCATCAGGCATTGTATGTTTTGGGTGGAGGCCCCCCCCCCCCCATAATGCATGTATATGGATAATACTATATAGGCCAGATTAAAAATGAATGGTTTTATTTGCCGGCTGATTTTGGTGCTATGAGATTTTTCTTCTCGGTACGCTGTGCACATTGAACGTTTCCAGTAAATGTCATTTACAAAGCATTACTGGTTGAATAAAGTAAATAATGATGCTGACCTTTCTCGATCTGTAATATTTATTCCCTGCAATATTTGTAAAACACGGTAATTACAAACACTTCTCACAATTCGCCTCTGCTGTACCGGGGAGGCCGTAATTACAGGTCACATCAAGAGTGCGGCTTCAGTTACCGGCACAAAGCCTGGCGAGTTCAGAGCGAAGCCGCGGACTACCTGCAGATAGTTAGAAAATGACAGAGTGCCCTCACAAATCTAATTGGTCACTGGCTCCGTCATTAAATAGCCAAAGTATTTCAATACCTGCTCAGGACCCCCTCCTCTATTAGCCAGAGCAGAGAACTGATCCAACTATGGCAGAAACTGCTTAAGGGCTTATTCAGACGAACGGGATATACGTCCGTGCAACGAGCGTGATTTTCACGCACGTTGCACGGACCTATATTAGTCTATGGGGCCGTGCAGACATGTGCGTGATTTTTACTCGGGGTGAGTCCGCTGAAAAAAAGTCACGACATGTCCGTTCTTTGGGCGTTTTTCGCGCATCACGCACCCTTTGAAGTCAATGGCTGCGTGAAAACCACGCATGTCGCATGAAAGCACTTCCGTGAGAACAGCGTGATTCGCGCAACAGCTGTCAAAAGGATGAATGAAAACCGAAAAGCACCACATGCTTTGGGGCCTATTGTTAAACATGGGCCTCATAAAAAACATGTATCCGGGACTACTGGTCCTCTGACGCATTGTACAATACACCCCTCTACAGTACGGTGATGAGCAGGACACGTTTTGAGGCCCTGCTCAAGTTCTTGCATTATAATGACAATTCCCGTTGCCCACCACCCCAGGACCCCAATTATGACAGGCTATATAAGATTAGGCCTGTCATCGACCACTAGAAAATAACTTTTTCAGAAAATTACACCCCTGAAGAAAAATATAGCGGTCGATGAATCCCTCGTAAATTTCAAAGGGAGGCTGCACTTCAGGCAATACCTCCCAAACAAAAGGGCCTGGTACGGCATAAAAACATACAAGGTGTGCGAGTGCCACCGGGTACACACACCATTTTTAAAATTTGAGGGGAAAGATTCAAAAATTTAACCCCCAGACTGCCCCTCATTTCTTGGTATCCGTGGCAAAATAGTTTGGGATCTGATACACCCTTTACTTGGTCAGGGATATCGCCTATACGTGGACCATTTTTATAACCGTATGCCCCTCCTAAAGTCCCTTTCGTCCAGATCCACAGTGGCCTGTGGCACCTTCTGGAAGAATCAGAAGGGCCTCCCCAAAACCCTGCTGGGGCAGACGTTGCAGAAAGGTAGTGCCGTCTGCAGCGATAATCTTCGCTTTCTTAAATTTAAAGAGGCTCTGTCACCACATTATAAGTTCCCTATCTTGTACATAATGTGATCGGCGCTGTAATGTAGATTACAGCAGTGTTTTTTATTTAGAAAAACAATCATTTTTGACGGAGTTATGACTTATATTAGCTTTATGCTAATGAGTTTCTTAATGAACAACTGGGCGTATTTAACTTTTTGGCCAAGTGGGCGTTGTACAGAGAAGTGTATGATGCTGACCAATCAGCGTCATACACTTCTCTCCATTCATTTACACAGCACATAGCGATATAGCTATATCGCTATGTGCAGCCACATAAACACACTAACGTTACTGCAGTGTCCTGATAATGAATATACATTACCTCCAGCCAGGACGTGATGTTTTATTCAGAATTCTGACACTTGGCTAACAGAATCCCGCCACTACAGTACAGCAAGTGTAATCTCCTTTGAAATGACAGTTTACAGCGTAATCTCGCGAGATTACACTTGCTGTGCTGTAGTGTCAGGATTGTATTAGTGAAGTGTCAGGATTCTGAATACACATCCCGTCCTGGCTGGTAGTGATGTATATTCATTGTCAGGACACTGCAGTAATGTTAGTGTGTGTTTGTGGCTGCACATAGTGATATAGCTATATCGCTATGTGCTGTGTAAATGAATGGGGAGAAGCGTATGACGCTGATTGGTCACTGATTGGTCAGCGTCATACACTTCTCTCCACAACGCCCACTTGGCCAAAAAGTAAAACACGCCCAGTTGTTCATTAAGAAACTCAATAGAATAAAGCTAAAATAGGTCATAACTGTCAAAAATGATCGTTTTTCTAAATAAAAAAAAACACTGCTGTTATCTACATTACAGCGCCGATCACATCATGTACAAGATAGGCCACTTATATAATGTGGTGACAGAACCTCGTTAAGGACAAAAGGGATGTACATATATTGTCCACCATACCTGATTCTAGCAGCAGACCTGTTTATAGTACGTGGATCCAGCACCCCAACCACCAAGCCTACCTGCATCCCAGACTACAATCGCTTCATGGGTGGGGTGGACCTATCCGATCAAGTGATCAAACCATATAGTGTCATGCGTAAGAGCAAAACATGGAACAAAAAGCTGGTCGTCCACCCCACCCAAATTGCATTTTAAAATGCGTTTGTGGTGTCCAGGTATGCAGGCAATCGTGAATCCTTCCTGCAATTCCAGGAGAAGGTCATGAAGACTCTAATATTTGGAAACCCAGAAGGGGAGGGTACTGCAAGTAATGTAAATCACATTATTCTAGGCCAGCATTTTCCAACAGAAATACCCCCAACTGAGTCTCTTCTGATCCCTCTTCTTGTATACACCCTACATTTTTTGGGGGTCACCACCTACCAATGCTATACTTTTTTGGTGATACGGGCATAGCTCTTTTTATTTGGAGGGTATACGAGCTGTTCCTGATCAGTGCAGTATGGCCTTGTTTTATGGTTTTGTGCAACTTGTTCTACCCGATAATACTGCTGGTAAAGCTGACAATAATTTGTGGATTAGTGATCCTTTACTGTATTTATACATACGGTGTTGTACACTGCTCTTTTATATATTCTTCAGGTGATTTGGTTATTTTGCGCACATTTCAGTTCCTACCTTGCGGGGCAGGGATCTGTTATGGCGTTCCAGCATCACTTGGCACGTTTGTCCCTCATATAGGGATTGATTGTGCTAATGAGACGTTGTACAATCAGTCCCTTTTAAAAAAATCTATATATATTTAGCCCAATGGGTGTCCTTTTATTCTGTGAACATGCTCAGTATTTGTTTCCTCCACTTTTCAAATATATTGCCTTTCATTTCAAAGCAGTTTCATATATTTTTTAAAATTTTCCCAATTTAACTTACTATATATCAAAGCGAGATGCTGTTCTTAACTCTACGGACGGACACATTTGTTGGTCATATGCTTTTTTAGCACGACATGTTATTTGTACAGGCAAATGCAATGTTTAGGGACAAAAAAAGACAACCTAAATAACACCTAAAACTTTGCGATCAACATGCTCAAAATACCTCTAGATAAATACCATAGGGGGTGTCGTTTCCAAAATGGGGTCACTTTTCTGGGGTTTCCGCTGATTTGGTCCCTCCAAATGCGTTTCAAACGTGACACGGCACTGAAAACCATTCCAGCAAAATCTGCGCTCCAAAATCCAAATGGCGCTCCTTCTCTTCTGAGCCCTGGCGTGGGTCTAAACAGCAGTTTATAACCAGATATGGGGTATTGCCGTAATCGGGAGAAATTGTTTTACAAATGTTGGGGTGCTTTTTCTCCTTTTTATTCCTTGTAAAAGTGAAAATTCTATGTTTTTTCAGAAAAAAAAGTAGTAGATTTTCATCTTCACAGACTAATTTCAATAAATTTAGCAAAAACACTGTAGGGTCAAAATGCGAACTATACCCCTAGATTCCTTGAGGGGTGTAGTTTCCAAAATGGGGTCACTTTTGGGGGTTTCCACTATTTTGGCATCACAAGACCTCTTCAAACCTGACATGGTGCCTAAAATATATTCTAAAAAAAAAGGAGGCCCCAAAATCCACTGGGTGCTCCTTTGCTTCTGAGGCCGGTGTTTCAGTCCATTATCACACTAGGGCCATATGTGGGATATTTCTCAAAACTACAGAATCTGGGCAATAAATATTGAGTTGTGTTTCTTGGGTAAAACCTGTGTTACAGATTATTTTTTTTATTACAAATGAATTTTGGCAAAAAATATGAAATTTGTAAATTTCACCTCTACTTTGCTTTTAATTTCTGTGATCTGGTTAAAAGGGTTAAAACACTGTCTGTCTGCAGTTTTCAACATGGGGTGTTTTATGGCCATTTTCTAATATTTAAGGCCCTCAAAGCCTGAAAAAATAGCTGTTAGAACTTTCGCAGCAATTTCCCACATTTTCAAGAAAATTTCAATGTCTTGTAACGTCCTAGAAAAATTAATGTTTGAAAAACGATGCAAACATAAAGTAGACATATGGGATATGTGAAATAGTAGCTATTTTGTGTGGTATTATCTGTTTTACAAGCAGATACATTTAAATTTAGAAAAATGCTAATTTTTGCAAATTTTCTCTCAATTTTGGTGTCTTTCACAAATATTGAATTTATCGACCACATTTTTTCACAAACATAAAGTACAATATGTTACGAGAAAACGATCTCAGAATCGCTTGGATAGGTAAAAACATTCCAGAGTTATCACATAAAGTGACACATGTCAGATTTGAAAAAAAAAGGGCTGGTCCTGAAGGCCAAAACGAGCTTAGTCCTGAATGTGTTAAAGTCAATGTTTGCCCCTATATAAATCTTCTGGATGACCAAAGAGTTCTATAGTGATCCAAGCTTTGTAGTCGTACCACCTGCACTTAACCCGTTAGTGACCGGCCCATCGTGTTTTTACGTCGGTCGCTAACGGGCCTTATTCCGATGCCATAGACTTTTTACGTCGCGGCATCGGAATAAGTAAACAGAGCAGGGAGCTGTCAGATCTCCCTGCTCTCAGCTGCTAGAGGCAGCTGAGGGCTGGGAGCGTCCCTGCTCTGCCATGTGAGATCGATATTAGTATCGATCTCACGTTTAACCCCTCAGATGCGGTGCTCAATAGCGAACACCGCATCTGAGTGGTTTTTGAGAGAAGGAGGGATCTCCCTCTCTCCCCCACCGACACCCGGCGATACGATCGCCGAGTGTGTGTCTCTAATGGCAGCCGGGGGTCTAATAAAGGCCCGCAGGCTGCCTAGAGTGAATGCCTGCTAGATCATGCCGCAGGCATGTCCTAGCAGATGCCTGTCCGTGTTAAACGGACAGGCAGTAATACACTGCAATACAAAAGTATTGCAGTGTATTATAAATGCGATCGCAGAATCGCATATTATAGTCCCCTAGTGGGACTAGTAAAAAAGTGAAAAAAAAGTTTAATAAAGTTAATTAAAAAAAAAAAAAGTGAAAATAAATGAAAAACCCAGCTTTTCCCCTTACAATCTGCTTTACTATTAAAAAAACAAAATAAAGTTAAAAAGTTACACATATTTGGTATCGCTGCGTCCGTAACGACCCCGACTATAAATCTATTACATTATTTAACCCGCACGGTGAACGCTGTAAAAAAAATAATAAAAAACTATGGAAAAATTGCTGTTTTCTGTGAATACTGACTTTAAAAAAAATGTAATAAAAAGTGATCAAAAAGTCGCATCTACTCCAAAATGGTACCAATAAAAACTACAAGTCGCCCCGCAAAAAAAAAGCCCTCATACAACCGCATCGGCGAAAAAATAAAAACGTTACGGCTCTTCAAATATGGAGACACAAAAACAAATCATTTGGAAAAAAAAGCGTTTTTACTGTGTAAAAGTAGTAAAATATACAAATTTGGTATCGTTGCAATCGTAACAACCCGCTGAATAAAGTTGTTGTGTTATTTATACCACACGGTAAACGGCGTAGATTTAGGACGCAAAAAGGAGTGGCGAAATTTCAGATTGTTTTCTATTCCCCCCCCCCCAAAAAAAAGTTAATAAAAGTTAATCAATAAATAATATGTACCTAAAAATGGTGCTATTAAAAAATACAACTTGTCCCGCAAAAAACAAGACCTTATACAGCTATGTCGACACTTCCTACATTGGATTGAAACCATATGACATTGTTTGTTTGTTTTTTGTTTTTTAACACTTATGTAAAATTATTCATTTTTTTTATTTTTTAGTAATGTTTAGGTCTATTGTGAAATGTGCTGAGAGAGCAGGCAGTAAATTTGCTTGGCTGTTCACTGAAGGACTATAATTGTCATGCAGTGCTACATGTCATACAGTTTGATGGAGGACACATAGGGGAAATTAATGGGGGATGGGACAGTTGCATAGCCGCAGTACAAAAAAAAAAAAAAAAAGATAAATAAATATATATATGTATGTATGTGGGTGGAATATCAGTGGTTATTGCCGATTCCTAATTACCTATTTTTTGGTTTTGGTATTTATTGAGTTGAGTCCAGATGTCATGAATGAAGCTTCAAAACAGGATTCTCGTTTGGTGTGATGAAGTTGAAGGATACGTGGGTGCTTGTTCTGCTGGGCTTATTCAGTAGGGTGTTCTTATGTCGGAGATTGGACGTCTGGGACTTGGACTAGATGGTCGTATGTTTAGTGATTTCAGTAACTTTGTGAAACTTGTGTGCGGATTCAGTTAACTTTATGACTCTAAGCAGCAATGTTGATGAAACTTTACGTAGAAAAATGTGCCCGAATGCTGGTACAAATTGCACCAAACCAGTGGCATACACGGCCACATAAATGGTATGTTTGCCATTTTACAATGAATGCATAGATCTCCTAATCTAATTCAATTTATGTAGTAATGTTTGTACACCGTAACTCCACCAGCAGAATAGTGAGTGCAGCTCTGGAGTATACTACAGGATGTAACTCAGGATCTGTACAGGACAAGTAATGTTTGTATACAGTAACTCCACCAGCAGAATAGTGAGTGCAGCTCTGGAGTATAATACAGGATGTAACTCAGGATCTGTACAGGATAAGTAATGTATGTACACAGTGACTCCTCCAGCAGAAGAGTGAGTGCAGCTCTGAAGGGAGTATAATATAGGCTGGAATTTAAAATCCGTACTAGTTAAGTAATGTAATGATTTATTAAGCCATCTTCACCAGAAATTTGTCATGAATTGCATTGAAAACTGCAGAACATGGCGTGCCCCAAATTGTTAGTCATTACGCCTTTCTCTAACGTGCTTCACAGTATGCACTACATTTATTATGCCACGTGCAATATTTTGATCAAAAAGCACCACTTTTGCCAACCCGTTAATTCCTGCGGCTTGCTACCGTATTGAAAAATCTCCCCACAAGTTTCCCAAATAATGCTAATGCACCGGGCAAGTAGGGACTATATTAATCTTTTAACTATTTCATAACCGGCTCAAATATAATCGGGTCATTGGGCGCCATTTTCATTCTTTGTTTATCTGGTGTAGGGGCATACATTGTCCTGAAGAAGTGGTGACCCGAGGGCTTTGGTCTTCCTGGTATTGTGCTGCACATAGTCTCTGCAGCTACATGGTATTGTCTGGTCTGAAGGCTTACTATAGAATTCTTCTTTGATGCCGGCAGCTATTATTTTGTACAGGGGCCCTGCATTCACGTTGACCCTCTTATGACTTCTGGATTATGTTCTTACAAATAAGCAGCAAGTTCTTTGTGTAATATGTCTGACTCATTGACCTGTAGTCGTGGTGCAGCCTTCAGGCCTCCTCTTAGAACGGGATTGCAATCGCAACGTTGTTCACCGCATAGATTACACATCCATGGACGACCTCGTAGAATATTGTGGAAACCAAGTTCATGGGAGATGGGTCACGTCTTCCTGGTAATATTGTATGTCATTTTCTGTGTCGCAGGTTCTTGGAAACTTTACTGATCATAATAAACTGCATGTTGTACTGATCCCCAGTCGAGCGTTCTAGGTCCGGCTCAGACACTGCGTCTGTGTTCTGTTACCACGAAGGGATGGGAATTTCTTAATCCTCAGGCTCTGGTTACCGGAGCATCAAGGCTTCCATATAGAACGAGTACCGAAGAATCTTGACCGATCACTTTTTTTTTTTAATTTATTTTTTTATAATGGCGTCCGTCAAGTTTCCTTCAGGATTTCTGTATTTTTAACGGTAAGAATAGCTCAGTCTGTGCTGTCAAATGCCATAAATCCTAACGGACCAGCAATAACACCAATGTGAACAGAGCCTTATTAACACAAAAATAGAACACCCAGCATTGCACTAATACAGGAAAAACTGCAGTGGTATGGTAACGTAATAAAGTTGGGGGCAGGGTGGTTTACATATTGTAAAATTAGTGCATACGTTGTTTAAAGGGAATGTGTCGCTTTTTTTTTGTTATTATTTACCTGATTACACATTGTTTTAATTTTTTTAACTTTTTCACAAGTCAGGAATTATTATAAATTAGATTCTAATTTATAACATTTCTATGTGCTGGTCACTAGAGGGAGCAGTTCCCAAAATTGCAGCATGGTCAATGTGGTAAAGCAACCTCATTGCTTTATGCTGCAAATTTGGGGTAGACACACTCGCTCTAGTGTCCTCACACAATCCCCCCTCCCTTATTCTGGCTAGAATCTTCAAACCTCCTACACTGTGTGCCGCCATTTTCTTAGCAACTGCACAGTGTGGGAGGATTAGATACAGTGCTCAGCAGACCGCATCACACGAACATAATACACACATCACATTACCTGCTCCTGCCGCCTCTGCTCCTATTCCTTGCGTCTTCGCTTCCTTGAACATATGGCCGGAAGTCGTCCTCTTACAGTCCGGCAGCGGCTTCCGGTCAACATGAAAATGGCGCCGGATTTCACTCTAACAAGCTTCGTTTCGGTCTGTGTGGGAGCGGCGCATGCGCCGTTCCCACACAGACGGCGTACGCTGCAGTGAATGGAACGGCTCCCATTCGCATTCTCTATGGGGATGTATGTGCCGTATTCCATCTCTGTATGTGTCGTTAATCGACACATACAGAGATGAAAAAAAAATGGCAGCCCCCATAGAGAAGTAAGAGAAAAGTAAAACGTAGAAAACAAGAACACAAATAAATAAAATTTATTTTAATATCATACTTAAAGCAATATTATGTATATATATGTGTATGTGTGTGTGTGTATATACTACTATACTTACTAAAGTCTCAAATGATCTCTTGGCGGCTAAATCGGACGGTAAATCCTCTCTCCTGATTCTTTTGGATCTCTCTGCAGCCTTTGACACTGTAGACCACAAACTCCTACTTAACATGCTCCACTCTATTGACCTCAAGGACGCTGCTCTCTTGGTTTTCCTCCTATCCTCCTATCCCTCTGACCGCTCATTCAGTGTGTCATTTGCTGGTTCCACTTCTTCTCCTCTTCCCCTTGATATCGGGGTTCCTCAGGGATCAGTCCTAGGTCCGCTCCTCTTTTCTCTCTACACAGCTCCTATTGGACAAACCATCAGCAGACTTGGCTTCCAGTACCATCTCTACGCTGATGACACCCAATTATATACCTCTTCCCGTGACATCACCCCTGCTCTAATACAGAACACCAGTGATTGTCTGTCCGCTGTCTCTAACATCATGTCCTCTCTCTATCTGAAACTGAATCTTTCTAAAACTGAGCTCCTTGTGTTCCCACCATCTACTAACCTCCCTAAACCTGATGTCTCCATCTCTGTGTGTGGCACTATCATAACTCCTAAGCAGCACGCCCGCTGTCTCGGGGTTATTTTTGACTCAGATCTTTCCTTTACTCCTCACATACAATCACTTTCACGCTCCTGTCATTTTCACCTCAAAAACATCTCCAGAATCCGCTCTTTTCTTACGGAGGAAACAGCCAAACTCTCATTGTTGCTCTGATTGACTCTCGTCTTGACTACTGTAACTCATTACTAGTCGGTCTTCCCCTCACTAAACTCTCCCCTCTCCAATCTATCCTCAATGCAGCAGCCAGGCTCATCTTTATGACCAACCGCTACACCAACGCCTCTAATCTGTGCCAGTCACTGCACTGGTTGCCCATCCCCTTCCGAATAAAATTCAAACTTATTACTCTCACCCACAAAGCTCTCCACAGAGCTGCACCTCCTTACATCTCCTCCCTCATCTCTGTCTACCACCCTACTCGGGCTCTACGTTCTGCCAACGACCTTAGATTAAAATCCTCCATAATCCGAACCTCCCACTACCGTCTCCAGGATTTCTCTCGTGCTGCACCCGTCCTCTGGAATTTGCTACCCCAGACAATCAGATTAATTCCCAATATCCACAGTTTTAAACGTGCCCTGAAAACACATCTATTTAGACAGGCCTATAACATTCCCTAATCTGACTCCTTTCCATGGCCCTCCATTTAGATTAGTCATCAGAATAAGATTCCCTCACACTCCTTCTCTTCATGTCCGTCATACACGGATACTGGCTGGTGACCGGCTCATCCAGCTTTATGTTACCACCACATGTGTATATAAAAATGGCTGGACTATTGTACAGAACAAACACTATTACACTTTGTGTCTCCCTTATGTCCTCATAGATTGTAAGCTCTTGCGAGCAGGGTCCTCACTCCCCAGGTTTGAATTGTAAATGAACTTTGTCACTATGTATTGTCTGATATTGTTTGTTTCATGTTCCCTCTAAATTGTAAAGTGCTGCGTAATATGTTGGCGCTATATAAATAAGGATTATTATTATTATTATTATTATTATTATTATAATAATTTCATGACACCTTCCCTTTAAGTCAATCATCTCTAGATTTTTATGCAAGTGTAGCAATGTTTGTGTACAAGGCCCATCGACACGGCATGCCGGGAGCTTTGGTTCTACTTTGCTAATTTCAAAACGGATTAAAAAATGGAAAATGACGGTTTGACGTCTATAGGTTTTGTTACCCGTAGCTGAGATTCTTTAGCAGTTCCGACAGAAGAACAAATGGCAGATTATCAGACACAACAAACTTCCTTTTATTTCACGGTGTCCAAAAAAAAAAAAAGACCAGTAACCCAAAACTTTAATGAAAGTGAAGTCTCTGATGAGGATGTATCCAGGTTTTGTGGTGTTTTTATGCTGCAATTACCACAAAAACACCATTAAACCGGCTTGTTTGAAGACAACCGAAATTATAACGGGTCTGTCTTTGTGGCCATAATCAAATTTGCGTTAGTGACTCCTGTTCATATCCCTTATTACCACCATGATCATGTACGTCTCATGTCTACGTTGTCTACTTGCGTTGAGTTTTTCTGTTGTGAATCGCCTATTTTATTTATTTTTTCACCATTTCAGGGCAAGATGGTAAAAGGAATGGGTGGCGCCATGGACTTGGTTTCTAGCTCCGGAACAAAAGTAGTTGTGACTATGGAACACTCAGCTAAGGTAAGACTTTTTTTTATATTTATTTTCTTGTTTCATTTTATATGAAACGCAGGTATACAGTATATCTCTTTTAATGGGGTTCTATAGTTTTAGAAAACCTGCTTTCTTGCACCTTATTAGGGCATTTTGTGGTAATAGAGGGTCACCTCCGTTCAGGGTCCTCATCTCTTGGCCAAAGTGGAGAACTGTTATAGAGAGCGTCTCTCTCTCTCTCTCTCTCTCTCTCTCTCTAGAGGACCTGTCCTGTCCTGCATTACACAGACGAACATTGATCTGAATGGACACTGTGTAATGCTTAATGACCCCTGTGGTGGCGCTGCAAGGAAATGTAACACTGCTGCGTTTTTCCACAGATCACAGCTGATCGCTGATGATCTCAGCAGGGGGACTTTGTGATCAGCCTATTGTCAAGGAACCTTTCTAACCAGTAGGGATTGTCCTAAGCAAAGAGCCTCTTTAATCATCGCCCCTACAGACCACAGATGATCAGTATTACATCATTATAAGGCCTGGTAAAGAGTCCAGAACAGGGCTACCTGTCCTCTGTATGGAGAGAGGTCCCTAAGATTTCGGCTTGACAAGGAGCTCACAATTAGCCTGGGCATCCATGGGTTGGTTTACACTGGGAGGTCCATTGTGTGATACTATAGACAAGTTACCTGTATAGCAATTTATGGGCCTTGCTTGTCCATGGAATCCTAGTGAAGCTTCTCAAAAACAGGAAGAAAGCCCTGGTCTGAAAACCCCAATTTATTGCGCTAAGCAAAAAAAAAAAAAAACTACATCAGGTTCCCCCACATTCATGAAATAAAGCTCCACTCTCCAAATGGTCAGTTTCATGTAGTCTGAAGTATGGTAGGGAGGTTTGCCTACTTTTATCCCTATGGATACCCCCCCCCCCCTTTTTCTTGAATTATTTATATAATGACAATTTATTGATAAATATAGATCCCCTATTGCTTCTTGGTGATCATACAGACGATATATTATCTAGTGTTCAATCACTTCAGCTATATGTGTACACGATGCAAGCCGATAGTTTGGTGGCTTACAGTGCAGCCTCCTGGTGTTGTCACACGTGCTCCTTTTTCTTGTCAGAAGTACAGTGTCAATGATTGGGAGCCAACTGCTCCAGAGCTGCCTATCCTTGATGGGGCAATTTTTATATCACGCGATATCACCGTAGGAAAAGATCTGAGGCAGATCCTAAGCATGTGTCCTGAAGACATCAGAAAGGACTTTCCATCTGTTCCCTACATTGTGCTAATCTACATTTCTTAGATCAAAAAGTAGGGGACAGATGGGAGTATGATTGCAGGATCAGACTGCACAGGTTTGTTTGTAGTCTGTTACCATAGAGACGCATAGGTCTGCAAGGAGCTGTAGATGCAAAATTGAAATAACTGTAACCTTTGCAGAATTGCTTTTATTTTTGCAATAAATCAATTTTATTGCAAAGGTGTACACACCCTTTAAATGAGGGAAATTCACCCAGGTCCTTAAAGCATTGGCAGTGTAGCGGTGATGAGCATTGAACTTCAACTGCAGAGTCTCTAGAGATGTGATATTAAGCGTCCCCGCGATTTAGTCCAAGAAAAAAAAAAGCTTTGGCAGCTACTGCCCTACATGGCCACTTCTGAGGTACTCGCCACATGCCCCAAGGATTTGCATTAGGGGCATCAAGGACCAATGGGCGATTTACGACAGGACATTTTTTTTATTTTTTTTGCAAAGTTGGGAATTACGATGGATCCCAGATCCTCCGGTTTCAGAATTGAAGGACTTTTTCGACCATCATCCCCCCACGTTAAGGACTATCTCCAAACTGCTGTATTGTGCATCCATAACGTGGCCTCGGTGAGAGGAGCTCCACTAATGACTTGTGTGTAGTTATGGAGAATTATGTTTTCAATGATCGGCTCATTAGGTAGAATTTATGTCATTAAGATGACCGCAGCAGTCTACAAAGCTTCTTACTAGTCTCGCGATTGCTTCTTTTCAGATGCTAATGCTGTGAATATGGTGTGAAATTGATTTGCACTCATTACATAGAACAGGCTGTTCCTTCAGCGCCGGCTATAGTCACTGCTGGCGCATTGTTCTGCTCGTTCTCTTCGTACAGCCGTGTATTAGGTTTGGCTAATTAGGCCGGCGGTTTTCAAACCCAGATCCATGTGTCTGCGTATCTACAATTGTCCTTCCCCCGATTCGTTACTAGAAGTGTTGTACGCATACGGGGCCTGGAACTGTGACGTCCGGTGTAGAATTGGGATTTTCAGAGCAGAAAGTTGTGTATTGGTTGGCAGGGCTTAATAGGAGTAGAAAGACGGCAGACCGTGGGGGCCCCCAGGCTGCCATGCCAACCATCGGTACCCCACGTGGGGGGGGGGGACGATGGGCTGTCGGAGGGGGTCGCCCATCTTTCTAACGCTTTAGATGCCGTGATCGCTATTAGCAGCATCTAAGGGGTTAATTGAGGGATCGCGCTCAAGCGCGATCACGCTAGTTATAGTGAAGTGTCGACTGTAACATACAGCCGACACCTGCGTTGTATGGAACGGGCTTAGTCTGTGAGCCCGCTCCATTCTTCCCTCTATATGGCTATGATGTGAGTATAGGGGAAGGGGTTACGGTTTAGTCCTTTTATTGGTATCCCTATCACGATATATAGACTAAAGCATTGGGACAACTACAGGAGCATTTATAACATCCAATCCTATTTCCATAGGCATTAATATGGAGATGGTCCCCCGTTTTACAGCTTCCGCTTGTCTGGGGATTTTCTACAAGATTTTGGAGGGTCAGTGGGTATTTTTGCCCATTCATCCAGAAGATCATTTGAGAGGTTGGGAGAGGGGACCTGGCTCGTATTCTGAATTCTAGTTTATCCCAAAGGTGTTGGATGGGGTTGGGGTCAGGGCTCTGCGGCCAGTCAAGTTCTTCCACTCCGAACTCCCCCGAACCACGTCTTTATGGACCTCGTGCAGTTGGGCCCAGTCATGAGGAACAAAATAGGCCTGAACCCCAAACTGTTCCCACAAAGTTGTAATCTACAATTGTCCAAGATATCTTGGTATGCTGAAGAATTAAGATTTCCCTTCACTGGAGCGAAGGGGCCGACCCCTGAAAAACACCACCATAGCATTATCCCACCCCCTCCACCAAACTATACAGCTGGCACAATGCAGTCAGGCTGGCACCAAACTCAGTCCAGTCCATCAGACCGCCAGATAGAGCAGCGTCACTCCATAGAACACGTTCCCACTGCCCCAGAGTCTAGTGGCGGCGGCTTTACACCACTCCGTAAGACGTTGGCATTGTGCTTGGTGATGTAAGGCTGGCATGCAGCTGCTTGGCCTCCTGCCCTGAAGCTCCCGGGCAGTTTTTGTGCGGATGTTCATAACTGCAGAGTATAAACCTCCTCTGACATGGAGGCAGCAGAGCGTTGGTGACTATTATACACTACGCTCCTCCGCACTCGGCGCCCCCGCTCTGTAACTTTACGTGGTCTCCGGAGTTTCTGCGGTTCCTTCCCCTTTACAATAATGGCACTCACAGGTGATGGTGGAATATCGAGGAGGGGAGAACTGACTTGTTACAATGGTGGCGTCCTATTACAGGACCGCGCTGGAGGTCCATGATCTCTTTACAGACATCAGTGATCGAATGGGTCGCTGTAAAGTGACTGCAGGGCGAGTGCCGGATGTGCGGATGGGACTGAAGGAAATCATTGAATTGCGGTGTTAAGAGGGGGGGGGGGGGTAATACCGTACTTTTCTCCATATATTGTATGTATTCCTTCAGGAATTTTGAGGCAGATTTTGAACTGCCTGCACTTATTTTTTTCACAGCGTTTTTCGCAGCGTTTTTCGCACACGCCCTTTGAAGCTAATGCAAGGACCGCGGGCTAATAACGCTTTAACGAGCGCCGCAGGTTTTTCCTGCTTCCCATTGCTTTTTAATGGCACATACCGCTTTTTTTTTGCCCACGAGCGTCCTAAAGCCCGTGGGGGGAAAAACGCCTCTGCCACACATTTAAATCAATATGGGTGAGGGCCAATTTCTGAATTTTTTTGGCGCCGATTCTGATGGTTTCCGTGTCAAAATCGGCGCCAACAAACCGTGTGAACGAACCCTAAGAAATTCTCATATAGTTAACAGTCCAAAATAAATAATGTGACATCCGAAGAAAAAATTAATATTTAAACGGTCAAAAGTTAACCCATAATGTAGGGAAGAATTCTAAACCATACGTTGCTGGTGACTACCTAGTGCAAAAACGGAAGCCTGGTTTATGGCATGCTACAGACTGAGCCACCAAGCATGTATATCTCCGCCACAAAGTATAGGGTACATCGATATACCATCGCTTTAAACTAGGAATAACCCTTTAACAAGCCCAGCCATTGCGTAAGGAGATGTGAACCTTTGACAGGGTGGATTTTCAGCTTCTGGATGTAAACGAGCATGTTTCCATTCACTGACAGAAAGCAGATCTGAAAATGTTTCAGAATTAATTTAAGAAGTACCGTATGTTAAAAACAATTGCAGGACTTTTCAGTATGGTATGATTAAGCCTGATTTACATAATACTGTATAGCCCCATAGGGACTGGGATTTTTAAAGGGGAAGTGCTCTAATAACCAGTGTTCGTCCCTGCAGGTATTTTAGGATATAATGTTTTTGTGGCCCCTGGTGTCTATCCGCTCCGTGACCAGCCGCAAATAATACTGAAATGAACCCGGATCTAAACACAAATCCGAAGGCTCTGTATTTAATGGATAGTGTTTGAATAGCTAAACGGAGATGGATGTGTTATTTAGGGAGAGCTGTTGCTATGGTAACGGCTCATTTTCCGGATGCCTGTCTTGTTTCTCTGCTTGCCGTAATCTAGTTTAAGGCAATATGTGACAAAAGCGCGTCGTAGAATGGAATAATTGTATTGCCTTGTACTCGGCAGCTTTCATTTCTGGTGTGCCATATTTAGCTAGAATTGCTGGAGGGCCCGCTGCTGTCTGTCCTGGATCTGCTCACGTGATGCGGGGTAAGGACTCCCATTACAGGGCTTGGGCTCCTCTTCAGCCAGATTACTCTCCGCATCCTCTATAGACTCCTCATTTTCAGGGCAGTGCCGTTGGGTAAAAGTAGGATTGTGTTTAATGCGATTGGCACGGATGAGCATTTACCCCCAAAAAGTTGACGGTAAATAGAAGTAACTTGTTGTTGTCCCCTTCTATCAATTTGGTAAAAATTCCATTCGGATGTTCCGTCAGGGTGGCTCCACTCGCAGCGCTCAGTGGGGAAAATATAGGATGCACTACAAATATGGTGGGTTTTTGGTTATTTCGTACATGATTTTCCGACATACTTTCTGTATCCGTTTCTCACTGTTTTCAAGAACTCTGCTTGCTGTTATTTAAATAGGAACTTTTATTGTTTACTTCCAGTGGGTAAAAATTAGTCATGTGATGGACACAGGTGAACGGCTTGGTACAGTACACTTGTAACAGGAGCACCGGCCACGTGACCTCAGGTAGCGTGGTATCCTCAACATATGGGGTTGTAGCCGTCCTCCTTAGGGAATAGTATGTAAAGTTCACACAGGAATCCCCCCCCCCCCCTGCGACCCCTTGTAATCTGAAAGAAAATAAGACACTGATACATGACCTGCCTAAGTAGAGTCGTGTGCTGTTGAACCTTCTTATTCTCCTTTTTCTCCCCCCAACCCAAGAAAGACACGTGACAACCGAGGTTGGATGTGAAAATGGCCACAGCAGCCGTTTATTAATTACAACATTTAGAAAAATGCAATTTAATCGGAAACATTCAACCAAAGAATTCCTCCTCTAATTCAGTATCAATAATAACATTACAGCAGGGGAAGTCCTTGAAGCCATTTTTCTTTTTTTTTTTTACCTCGAGTTAGCCATTTGCAACCACCACCAGCTAGCTCGGAGGCACCTCTGCAGATGGCTCCAACCACTAGAAGACCACTTCAAAGGGATAACACCCTATGAAGTCTTACAAATAATATAGGTTTCTGGGGGACGCATACCACCGATGCGACCCCCCCCCCCCACCAGTTTGAGTCCCTCCAAACCACCACCGCCCTTTCATTCCCCTCTGCTAGGGCCAGGCTCCACAAATCCATCCCAACCTCGGTAAGATGCACTCCATCACTCCTCCAAAAATTAAACTTCTCCCAACTCCAAAGCCCTGTGACGCACACAAATGCCACCATTCCTGGCCACCGCCCGGTTCACTTTAATACGGGCTTTGTTAATCCTATCCACGGACGTTGCCAACCGCCAATGCCTCCTAGGGACTATATCAGACCAGACTACAACTAGGCGCGGATACGACGCCCATAAGCACAAAATATCGTGCTTAATATCCCTCACCAGCTCCCGAAAGGGGTGCACCCCCAAATCATTCCCACCCACGTGTAACACCAGGACCTCCTGAACCCGATCTAATTTAGAGTATGTCTGAAACTCTGTCAATACCCGGCTCCATAACATACCTCTGAATCCCAGCCAATGTAGGACCGCGTCAGTATGCAGAATGCGTAGCTGACGACCATCGGGGCGGACATCCACCCTCAGGGCCCCCCCAATGCACATATGAGTGCCCTAACAGCCATACCAGGCACGGGCGCTGATCTGAAATGAAAAGAAAACAAGCACGCACACATGTAAGCCAATCCACCAGCGCAGTGACCTCATCCTCCAGCCACCCTTGGCCGTGATGAGGAGCTGCTCCAGCATCTTGTGAGCGGACGCCATCCACGAGGTAAGAGCTTGCTTTTTTCGCTGTTGCTCTTCCGGCTCAATGCCGAAAACAGCGGGAAGAACGTTATGCCAACCCTCTACTCCTCCCCTCCACAACTCCTCCTTGCCCTCCCCTGCACTGACCCCTACTTGCCCCACAATTGTTAACCCCTTCCCTCCTATAGCGGTCATGGAGTCTTCCCCTTATTTCTTTTGGGCTGCAGTCCAGCCTCTCCTGGAAATTGGTTTTCTTTACTTGGAGCTCTCAGCGTATTTGTAACTTTCAAGAACATCTCACTAACAGTCTCTACAAACACAACTGTGTAAAATCGCTGGCCGTGATGATGACTTTGTCCCTATACAACTCTGTCAATGTTTTTAGGGCCGTTCGTGGCGACTCCCGCTTTGCCTGGCATGAAGTCTCTAGCAGGCCCCCTGCGGACTCTGCACTGTTGGTTTTACAGCCTTCGGAGGCTTTTGCCCTGCCTGGCCTTAACTCTCTAGCAGACCTTCGCCCTGCTGGCAATATGGCTGTTTAGAGCCTTCGGCAGCTCCGGCCCCATCTGGCGTTTTTGGCACTGATTACATGTTTTTATCTATTTTACGTGCCTGTAGAAGGTAGTCGCTTCACACTCCATCCGTATCTTCATGGCAGGACAGATCTGTGTTACTTAAAGGGAACCGGTCACCCGCATTTCACCTATTGAACTCTACACACCCCTCGCTGGCCGCTGCGGTCAAAAGTACATTGTTGTTCCCCTTTCCTAGACTCCTTCTCCGACCATAAATAACGGTCTGCAAACATTTTGCGCCTTTTATGGTAATCCGGCAGCTTCATTCTTTCCCCTTCTTACGCCCACCCACCGCCATAAACTGACTTGCTCTGAATGCCAAAATCTTATCGGAGATAGCACGCATGTGCCAGTCTTGTATGGTCTGACACCCTTCCCTACTCGGACCTGAAATGTAGTTATTGCACATGCGCCGCTATGGTGTCTTAGTGTGCGCATGCACCAGAACCGGACATCGATGTGAAAGCGCGGAATGTCGTGTGTGTTGGGGGGAGGCAAGGATCTGTCAATCAAAATTGAGAAGGGGATAACTTGGAAAGGCTTGAGGACTGACGATATGACTCTTTTTCAAACAAAGATATGACTCTCTTATGCTCATTAGCATACGGCACAGGAGCACTAAAAAATGTAATACTAAAGGTACAGTGCTGACATAATTTATAGCTTACATTAAAAAAAAATTTTTTTAATCCACTTCCACCAGGTATTGCTGGTTTAATAGGTGAAATTCTGGTGACCGGTTCCCTTTAACAGTATGTACGCTTAACTTGTCGCCAATACCCAGTCCCTTATTGTATGTTTTGAGGCTCCACCTCCCTTACTCAAAATGTGTGAGGATGTTGTTACTCGAGTTTTAGAGGCTTCAGCACTAGGGGTGTAACTACCTCCCCCAAAATGGCGCCCTGGACCATCACTGCACGTGAACTTCCCAGGGATACCATACAACAAGAACTCGCTACCCCTGGGGAAGTCATCACCACCAGTAACACGGAAAAACCCACTTTACTAAGTACACATTATGTACAACACTGTTTAAGCCATGAACGGGACATGGCGCTCCTATGGAATGGCCATCAATATTTATTACAGTCCTGAGAAAAGAAGCCCTTTAAGACCAGTCAGCAAAATCTAGGCTTCTTTTTGGTTTACAGGCAGCCATATTTTTGTTTTTTTCCTTATACTGCGCAAAGTTTGACTAAAGCAACAAAAAAGAATGTAAAATCAAGCCTCTTTGTAATAGATCTCCATTAGCTGGCCTCTATAGTCAATGATATTGCTTCACGTTAAAGGGAATCGGTCATTGTAGTCAGTAGATCGTGAAGAGGACGTAATCGTATCTTTCCCTATAGCAGTGCAGTACATACAAAACTTGCAGTTCAGAACAAGATTTTTAAATCCCGTCTTCACTAGAGTAGTTGGCATCGGTATTTTGCATCCAAAGATTGATGTTGGTTCTGGAGGTGGTAGCTATAGTTTTCAAATCGCAATCGGGCAGCCTTATGTGTCCTCTAGCCTCCAAACTACACCAAAGGATATACAGTAATTATTTTTGTGTAAACCCTCGTAAGTTTCAACCCAGCAATTTACCTTCACGAGAATAATCAGTCCGTAATCGGGTCCATATAAAATGTCATGAGATTCAGAGGACCAAATTAATGTTGTACCATTGTGGCGAAAGGTAATAGTTACTGTACCACTGGTGATCCACGTATAAAACTCTTAGGATGTTTGTAGTTTCATGTATCTAATCTAGAATTTAACAATGATCGTTTTATGCGGTTTATTAGCTTCATTCACTTGCCAATTGTACGAGCCATTCATTTAGTTATGGGGCAGAATAGGAGACTTGAATCACTGCAGCCCTTTACTTCCTCCCTGCTCAGAGAGAGGACTGCTTAGGCTGGGTTCACACAACCTATTTTCAGACGTAAACGAGGCGTATTATGCCTCGTTTTACGTCTGAAAATAGGGCTACAATACGTCGGCAAACATCTGCCCATTCATTTGAATGGGTTTGCCGACGTACTGTGCAGACGACCTGTAATTTACGCGTCGTCGTTTGACAGCTGTCAAACGACAACGCGTAAATTGACTGCCTCGGCAAATAAGTGCAGGACACTTCTTTGCTACGTAATTTGAGTCGTTCTTCATTGAAGTCAATGAAGAGCAGCTCAAGATTTACGAGCGTCACAGACGCCTCACATAATACGAGGAGGAGCTTTTACGTCTGAAACGACGCAGCTGTTTTCTCCTGAAAACAGTCTGTCTTTTCAGACGTAAAAGCCTCTCATCGTGTACACATACCCTTAGTTTTAAGGCACCAAGAGCTGTATCTTTGATTCTCAGTCACAGGTCTGGAGTTCAAATCCCACCAAGGACAACATCTGCATAGAGTTTGTATGTCTTCATGGGTTTCCTCCCAAAAACTTCTTGATAGGGCAGTTTGGAATTAAATTTTTGAGCCCCGATGGGGACACGGGCCGATGTGAAGGATGACCGTCTTTGTACAGCGCTGCGAAGTATGTTGTTCTATTCGCTTATTTATTGTATTCATTTATATAGAAGTTAAATATCTTGCCCAAGCAGGGAATTACAAGCTGTCTGTAGAGGGAACTTGGTGATTTAATAAAGTCATGTGATCACAGCAGCCTCTGCACTGTATCAAGCCCGCAGTTTCTGCATTGTGCGAGGGGGGGGGGGGGGTATATGAGCTACCAGGCTGCATCCCCAATATATCTGTAGCATGGCAGATAAAAACTTCCTATTAGTGAGGAGAGGTCTACAGCACAAATGACTGAGCTATGAATGGAAACGCTCCACAAAACTTCTGCACATGAGATTTTAAGAGTGAGCAATGTGAAATTTTCAATTCCCTGTAGGTGCACTTTAAGGGTATGTTCACACGGCCCATTTTCGGCCGTTTTTCAGGCTGTAAACGAAAAATCGGAAGCAGAATGCCTTCAAACATCTGCCCATTGATTTTAATGGGAAAAACTGTGTTTTGTTCCGATGGGCCGTTTTTTTTTAGTAGTTGGGCTGTTTTTTTGAGCCGTTTTTTATAGACTCTATTGGAAAAAGCTAAAAAAAAAAAAACGGCCAGAAAAAACGCAGCGAAAATCGCGAGTGACTTAAAAAAAACTTCTGAAAATCATGACCTGTTTTCCCTTGAAAACAGCTCCGTATTTTCAGACGTTTTTAGTCTAGCGTGTGAACATACCCTAAGCGTAACCACAAAGCATTCATTCCACGTTCTTTAGACTAGGTACCACAGGTTAAAGGTGAAATACAAAATCGAAGCTCTGACGTTTCATAGACCGGTCTGAAGATCCAGCTGATGGGGTCTCTGAGCTCAGGCCACTGCTGATTTCATGAACTCATTGATCTGCTATATCAGACACCTGTTTGAAGATCACAAGATCAATTTGGATGGATTTCTCATTCATGCATTTTTAGACCCTTTTTTTAAAGTAAAGACGCCCCACTAGAACACCTGAAAGATTGCATGGCTTCCTATTTTATATTACATATTGAAACCTGATGTATTGATTTCACTGTATATGAATCTCCATTCTGTTCTTGATTGGTCAGGTCTGAACGGTTTACAACTATCGATCACCACTTTATGGCTAATTACACAATCTCTGTCTATGTTACTGATTACGTCTTAGATAAATCTAGGGCGAGATGAGATGACGTAGTTTATAAATCCCATAAAAGTGCCCTTGGAATTAGGTTATATCCAAGTATTATGAGTTTTTGGAAACAATCGATCGGGCAGGAGTTTAATAAATGGCAGCATTATGATTACGGTCAAGAACATAGGGCATTTTATTACATGATTATTAAACGTTACGTATGGATGTAGCCAGAATTTATCAGATGTATTGGGACTGATCTTATCATTTGGCACAACCCATGCAGGTTTCAATCTGTTTTTTTTAAGGGGTTCCATAAAAATAGTTCATGGCATATTGCTAGAACATACTCCGTGGCCCCTTCAGGTCTAACCACACACGTTCGCTGTGTCCAGTGATGCAGCTTAGTTGTTTTCCTGTGTATTTACTTCACTGGGGCTGATCTAGAATACCAGACATGGGATACAGACTAAGTGGGTGCTGTAGTTGGTTAAAATCGGTGGGCGCTGTGATCTGTGCAGGTCCCACACAATCCTGTATTGACTGCAATATTCCTAGCGGAATGGCGAGCCATATTCATTTCCTTCTAATTATTTAGAAACCGCAGAATTTAGCTATTTATGGTGACCATTTTTTACTGCCATCGGCCTCCCAGTGTATATACCTACTGACCTGGTGGCAGTCCCAGTCCTATATGGTTATATTGGTTTGGGAGTTGTCTTTCATTACCGTTATTGTACATTCCTGCCTGTATACGGTACTGCATTTAATGGGCTACGAGGTAGGAATTTCTGGATGTAAAATTGTCAGAACGCGTGAAGATCTTGAGCAATTACCTTGTCAATGTCTGAATTGATTCCATACCATAACATAAACTCTTGTGCTTCATTATAGGGTGGCACACACAAGATTCTGGGACAATGCAACTTGCCGCTTACTGGGAAACACTGCGTGGATCGTATCATCACAGAGAAGGTAAAACATCCCATTATACTGCCCCCCAGTGTCTGAAAATCATTGTATATAAGACATAACACCAATATGGCTGACGCACTTCGCTCTATTGCATATAAATGACAGATGCCTCAGAGGGTGGGATGGGCTGGAAATGTAGAATTTGCATCTGGCTTAGTTCACCATGGATCTGCATGGTAACGTGATAAAAATGGCGGATCTTAAAGGGGACATTTCGGGGGAAAATGGTCTTTTGCACCTGCTGCACAGATTAAGGTTCTACCGCAAATGTTTTCAACGAGACAACATGCACATAAGTATCAATTCAGACCAGTCAGAATGTAGGAAGGAATTTATGGCTCATTCTCAAACTTCCCAAATGCCCTCAGATATGCCAGCCGCCGAACATGCATTGTGAGAAAATAATTCCATTAATTGCAGCGATGCGTCAGCCATATTTGCCACCGGTTTATTTATAAAAAGCGGTCTTCATTAGAGTGTAAGCCCATCTGTGGGGACCCTGTGTAACCTTTAAATACCCGGACGGGTCCGTTTTTTATATACACTTTGTGTTTTTCCAAAAATTCAAGAAGTTACATCAACAGGTGTCAAATTTAAAGAATGTTTTCTCCATATTTTACTTAGTGTGATTTTGTTTTTTTCCCTGCTTTTAGATTTATTTCTAAACTTTTAAGCATTAAATTGACTGGAAATAGACATGCTAAAAGCCTAAATAAATCATACACTCTGAAGTTGCGCGGCGTGCAGTATGTGAATATTGCTTTAGTGCGTGTCGCGGAGGATGTGCTGTATTCTGAATGCTAATGGGTTCATTTCACCGCTATTGAGTCCAGTAGTGGAGATGATGAGATCATTATCTTGTTATTGAATCCCAACTGCGGTACAATGTCGCTAGCACCTCCTGTTATTCATTCACACATATATATATATATATATATATATATATATATATATATATATATATATATATATATATATAACCAGCAGTTTACTCCTGTGTATGAAATAGGCCGTCTTTGATGTGGACAAGAAGAACGGATTGACTCTCATAGAAATTGCAGAAGGACTTTCTGTAGATGATATAAAGAAATGTACAGGCTGTGACTTTGCGGTGAGTAGCTGACATTAAGACTAGCGCTTTTTTATTTTCTACGGGTTCAATCCTGAATGACTCGGCCTTAAAGATCTGTTGACCTCTGCGTAGGAGGCTTTGTTCAAAATGCCACGCCTGTGCCCAACAGAACTTATTATAAGTCAATGTGGTCCATCGGGCGCTGGTGGTTTCCGTTGTATGACAAGTCCGGCTGATTGTTGTGGATTCTGTTCATAACAGACGCCATACCTCGAATGTGAACAGTTGGTAATAAAAAGCAGCAAATGGGGAGATGTACTTTATATAATTTTAGTTAAAAAATATTCTCCCGATCAATACTAAAATCTTGCCTCTCATCTTCACACGGTTTTAGCAAAGCGCGAATTTGGGAGACTACTCCTTTCAGAAGGGAAAAACCATGACGATCCACTTATTTTGCTTGGAAACCACAGCCAGTCAGACATTTCCCCTGCAGCGGCCACTGCAGACTAAATGTAGTATTACACGGTGACCATCCAAATGGATGGCTGTCCATGGAGGTCTCGAATCCCCAAGAGCAGATGCTGCTTTTACAGAATTGCCTCTCCATTCTAGCTTAGAAGGGCGTCCCAAGTGAGGGACCCCCATTTGACATCCATATGCCCTAATAGAGCAAATAGACGGGGAGTTTTTTTTTTTTTAATGATGTGAACAGGAAACCAAAACGGCTGCACATACAATTCCAATAGATTAGAGAAGAATTGATGGTTTTCACTCGTCCTTTGTTTGTTTTTCAGGTTTCACCCGACCTAAAGCCTGTGCAGCAGATCAGTGATTGACATTTTTGTCAATATTTTTGATGGAAGAACAACTTGTGCCTATAAAGATGGTCTATCAACTGGTTACATGGGGCTGGAGGCAGTGATGGGACTTAATAAAATAATAATTTTCATTAACCCTTGTGGTGCCTGGTGTTTTTTTCTTTTCCTTTTATATGAACCCTGTGTGAAGTTGTCTGATCACCGAACCGCATCATCCTTGCCCCGCTACTGGGCGAGGATTTACGGATTTATGTGAAACAGGTGCTCTTTGAATCCTTTGGTCATGCACTTTGGCCAAAGAGAGCGTGCCTGTGTCATGCTCCACCCACTTGGGCCCTGCACTAGACATAACTGTTAGGCTCAGTGTTCCTTTAATGCTTATTCCCAAATAATAAACTGGAGGCGTTTGCTGAATGACCACTTGCACCCAAACTCAGGTAATTCCTTTATAGGGATTCTCGCCTTCCCGAAGAAGAGTAAGTGTTCTGTACTTGTGTAGTGCTCCACGGCAATAAAACAAGTTCATTACAACAAAGTTGGATACGTTTTGCAGTTATCGCAAATTGTGTGAAATTGATTTTCTGCATAGGATTGCATAAAGCCTACAATGTAAAAGTAAGGTGCACATATTACCACCATATGATGGCTGATTTTATTTTATTTTTTTACAGAAGAGCTCAATGACTTTACACGTGGCACGGTCATAGGTTCCAGTCACCTGTGTTTTTTTAACTGCTAGATCTGCCTGGTCACCTGTAAGTGGTATTATTGTAATTGGAGTGGTCTCTGAGCAAAAAAGGCTCAGCCATAGGCTACACAAAATCACAGAGCGTGCAGGCGAGTGCTGAAGCTCAGGGCATGTAATAAGCACCTAACCTCTGTATCACTTACTACAGAGATCAACACTGCCTCTGGAAGTGACGTCCGCACCAGTACGGTGTGTCCGGAGCTTCATAAAATGGGTTTCCATTGTTGCACACAAGCCTAAGATCATCATGCTCAATGCCAATTGGTAGCTGGAATGGTCTAAAGCAGGTTGTCAGTGGACTCTAGAGCAGCGTGTCCTCTGGAATATTGAATCATGGCTCCTCTGGCAGTCAGATGGAGGAAATCTGGATTCGGTGGATGCCAGGTAAATGCCACCTACTGGAATACATAGTGACGTCTCAAATGAGTACACCAGTGAAACTGCCCCCCCCCCCCCCATAAAAAAATAAAAAAATGCTTTCTGCTATAGTAAGTGGACGGGCCGTACTGTTGCAGTTGAACTTTTTTACTCTTCTTGCAGATTTGTCAAATTTTTCGCAAGAAATTAGACAGATTTTTTTGACACAAGATTAGTCCTCACCACTTCCTTGAAGCCAATGCATTTATTCACCAGCCAAAAAACATTCCGGGAGACGGCTGACATGTTTCTGACAAAGTCCTTACTCATCGAGTTTCTTTTTGCAGACTCGTCAAGCCCTGCACTCCTGAGGAGCTGTCACACTGAGCAGGGTCTACTGGTCGGCTGCCGAGAAACTGCTAAAACTAAAAAACAGGGAAAGGAACAGCTCAAGTGCTTATAGTTTGTGGTGGTTTTTTTTTAAAAGTTTCTTTCTAAAAGTTTCTTTCCTTGTTATGGTTGAGCCAGTACCTGGATGACTTGCATGTTGGACTAGAGGGATGATTTTGTAGTATGGGCTGGTGGCAGGGTCCCATGTTGTCATGTGTAGCCAACTATAGTCCCACGTTTATAGAAGACCCCATTCACGACATGTTTTTTGCCCTACGTTTAACGTGTACACAAGGAAAGCTCCCAACATACACACTAAAGATGTCCATAGGCCCAATTAGCCTGGAGGCTGTGTTTACACATATCAAAAGCCCCCAAAAATTAAAGAAAAATAGTACTTATATTTACTCTACTAGGCCCTTGCCTTTCTCGGAGTCCCGCACCCAACTTGTGGTTGCAGTGTATTTACGCCATATAAAGCCCCTTAACGTCTTCCGTAAAAACACGTTTCGGCGGACGTTACAGGGTTAAAAACCTCGTATAAAAGCTGCTACTAGAACTTAGGGTAGCACACTTTCCATCCTCTTAAAAGGCCCCTAGCGCACTGTCTAGGAATGATTGCATTCTTTTATGTGAACGGCCCCATTGAAATACATGCGTCCGTGTGATGACTGTTGTTTTAACGGCCATCACACGGATGTATTCAAAGTTCGTGTGAATAAGCCTGAACGATCGTTGGAGTGTAATTTCCTTTTGGTTTGGGCACACTTATTATGACAGGGTGCAGACTGCTGCCTATCGCAATAAATGACGGTTGCGAAGGGGGCGCTGCATGGTATATAGATGAAAGTATTTATACTTGCAGTTCGGAGACGCAGACATTTAGGCATTCTGAAGAACACCGGTCAATGTCACACAAGGTCACCTTCCCCACCCCCTCATCTTTAATTCCTAAGTGAGCCTGTAATCTATAGGACAAGGTGAGCTCTAAATAGATCACAGCAGGTGACCACATGATGTGGAGCGGAGGTATTAAAATAAACAGCCGCGAGCATGCATCTCCTCGCTTATTGAATCCATTTGCAGGTTAATGATGCCGTCATTCCTATTTAAGCACCAGATAACACATATTTTGGAAGCCGAGCGGAAACTGCAGACGCTGGAGACATTAGCCAGGGGGTAGTCGAAATACAATGCAGCTCCCTCCGTCTGATGCCAACGTTCCTGAAATGACACATTCCCTCTATTAATATTGAGGTTTAGGTGAAAAGAAAATTTCCAAATAAAAACAAATTATTAATATTATTAAAGGGGCAAAGTAAGGAAATAAAGACACTGCATTGTATGAATTGTCCTGCATTGTTAATAGGTTCACGGGACCATATTGGAGAATTGTAAATATAGCCGCACCAGGTGTGCGCGGTCTCTGCAAATCCACTGTATGATGCCTCTGTATGGCACTGTATAATTCTCTAGAAGCATCGCTTAGCAGGGTACTACATACCCGCATGATTTTAAGATGTGACATCAGGGAAATTTTGAGAAGCAATGTAGTAAGCGACACGCTAAGTGCACTGTGCAATTATTATTTTTTTTAACCATATGCCCCGTCTGTTTCAATAGAACACCCCAAATCTTATGACCCCTTCGTCACAACCCAGAATATAGGGTCTGCAGAAACTCCCCTCTACTCGTTCCTGCACAACATCCTGACGCTGGCCCTAGACATTGTCTGTAGTAGCGCCCATGGTAGCACAAACCCCACAATACTCAATCTAACTTAAATAAAACATGACAACAGTTTCTTTGGATAAAAATGGCCACGGTGTTTATTAAGGGTAACCTAAGATAAAATAATTAGACGAGAATAACCATAAATAATCGATTAAATAATAAAATATAAATATTTTGACCAATAAAAACCAAGTCCGCCCAGCATTAGCTGGGTGACAAACCCCTCTAACAAACAACGTGACGTGAAGGAATTAAAAACACTAGGGAGGGAGGGTAGGCGACGGTCCAATCTTCAAAACTGGCTGCTTGACCACGACGATCTGCTCCTTTTATGTCCAATTTTCCCGC
Organism: Rhinoderma darwinii; assembly: GCF_050947455.1. Lineage (NCBI taxonomy): Eukaryota > Metazoa > Chordata > Amphibia > Anura > Rhinodermatidae > Rhinoderma > Rhinoderma darwinii. The sequence continues at coordinate 625,114,592 of NC_134687.1, forward strand.
CATTAGGATTTTATCAATGACCAATCAGCTGGCCTTCACCAAATCTGCCTGGAGATAGAATCTGCCAGAACCTGCTCATGCAACTGCACAGCTGACCTAGGTCCAATCAGCTGGGACCATCTCAAAACTGCCCAGAGACAGAAACATCTGGAAACCGGCTCGTGCCACCAGCACAGCTTACTGGGGGACACCAGGATGGTAAGTACCATTCTAATATAAAATAACAAATGGAGAAAAGAGGGAAAGGGGGGAGAGAAAAAATACCAAGCAAAAAACACATTTTATGAACAATTTTTACGGACCATGTGACCATGTGTCCCCCAGGCAATAGCCCGGGGGGCCCCTGACAGGAGTAAAGATGACTGCAGGAACGAGGAGAGGAGTTTTTTTTTGTTGTCTGGACGCGGTGCCCAGGAGACTTGTCTGTTCTATCAGGAGTCCGGAAAGTCTGACTTTTTGTTTTTTTGGCCATGCCTGGAGAGTTGGCAAATATGGGGTAACACCGCGTTGGATGGAGCAGGCCAAGAATTCTTCCCCTCACATGAATCGGACAGGAAAAATTTCAGCATGAAATTGGAGGCATCTAGAGGAACAATAGGGCCCATAGACTATAGGTGACGTATTATGTCTCGGTATCTGCTGCTGCAGTGTTGACAACCATGACTCTCAGATTTGTCATTCTGGAATACCGGTAAAGCTGTGTGACTCCCTGTTTTTGTATGAGATTCCAAAAAGAGTCCGCTTCCCCCCCACCTATAAACTGTGCCACTCCTGTCCATGGGCTGGGTCTGGTATTACAGTATTTACTTAAATGGGGGTGAGCTGAAATACCAGGCCCAGCCAACAGACAAGGGTGGCGCTGATTTTAATCATACCACAGCCGCTTTTGAAAATCCGTTTTTTTTATCAGAATATTATGATGTATAAGAGGGGGTCTCCTGCTCGGGTCCCTTTCTTCTCATAGCCAGAACAGAGAGGCTACAAAGAATGTCTCTCCTCCTGGAGGTCCTAGCACATCCATGCATTGCATATACAGCACATTGATTTTTAATGTGAATTGTGTAATACTTCACTTCTCCTGTGGTGGCGCTGCAGGGAAATGGAATGCTTACTGCCAGATAAATCATTCCAAGAGCCATAGCTTTTTATTTATTTTTTATCGATTTTTATAGCCGTATGAGGGCTTGTTTTATACAGGACAAGATGTTGTTTTTAATGTCACCTTTTATTGTACAATATAATGTACTGAAAGACTGGAAAAAAATTGCCCCTGTGGTGCAATGGAAAAAAAAAAACCTGCTATTTTGCTTTTGCTAATACAAGGTTACACAGTGTGTTAAAAATTACATGTTGACTTTATTCTGCGATACGATTATAGGGAAATTAAATATAGATATTTTTTAATGTTTTACTGCTTTTACAAAATAAAATCCATTTGCTAAAAATAAAAAATAAAAATGGGGATGTCGTATTTTGAGACCCATAAGTTTTTTTTCATTTTAACTTCGATGGAGCGTTGGGAGGCTTTGTCTATTGTGGGGTGAATTTTAGTTTCTTATTGGTACCATTTTGGTGTGCATACGTCTTTTTGTAAATTTTTTTTTTTTCTGTAGGTTTTATTTTTTTTTCTTCTACATTACTTTAGGGGGAAATTTTACATTTTTTTTTTAGTCCCGTTAAATCGTTGGTAAATTGAAATACCTGCATTGCATATAAGACACTGACGCTGCTTGGTGTTAGTGCCTTGGATGAGCTGCGGCATGCTGAGTGGACCCAGAGGGGAGAAGTGAAGAGGTGCGGTGAGGTATACATTTTTCTTTTTTTATGTCTGATGGAAAGTGGGGAATGGATGGTGCATGGCTGCGGTCGTTACGCCAGAATTGTAGTACACGGCTAGTGGAGGCTCCTCTTAATAAATCTGTCGTATCTTACTCCAGTGCAGCAGAAAGATCAGACTAGCGAATGAAACGCCAGTCTTAGTAAATCTGCCCCAAAGTATATTAGAAGGTTGTAGAACTTGCATTTTTACATAAAACTGGAAAATCCCTTTAAGGGGTTAAATCCAAAATTGAATGGTCAGTCATAGCTAACATTGAATCATATTCGTGACCACTACAAGACAGGAGCCTCTCGTTCTCCGTGTGTATCTATTTCCATCTGTGAAAGGAATTGACATTTAAACTAGGTCAAAAATTGGCTGCGGATATTCTTACATATAGCAGCTCATTATAATTTGCTGAACTGGTAACGTCGACATTGCAGGTGGCCAATGCCCATACAACATCCATGAAATGACAGCTGAAGTCTACACATTTTGGAAAACGACTCAAAAATAAATATGCAATAGTGAGGACAATTAATTGTAACTCTTCGGAGTTTTCAATTCGTAGAATTAGTCACAGAATTGTATTTAAAACTTTTCACTAAAGCAATAAGCTAAATTGTAAAAAATGTTGGTTCCTGTACATCAATGTTACTTTTATACAAAATTTCCCTTTTAAACAAATGTTTATTAAAAAGAAGCAAAAAAGCTAATTGTTTTAGGGATAGTTGGGTCTCCTCAAATAGTATTGGCTTAGAGCTAATTCAACCGCTGTCTAGAACATTTAATTGTGCTCGGACTTCCTGCTGTGAGAGGGAAAAAGAGAACTGCTGGGATTCTTCAGTCTTTTATCTGCTCTTTTTCTTGCTGTGTATATCTATCTATTTTATCTCTTCTCTTTATCTATCGTATCTATCTTCCTGGAGGGGGCATAAATATGATTGCTGCCCAGCTCTACTGGGTCCCATATCCGACTTGACTAACCTATCTTTAAGGTTTGGCGGTCTCCGATAAGAGAACATAGGCATTTGCTGGAATTCAACCACCGTTTGGAGGCACCTGCCTCACATAGGCCAACCTGCCTAACATAGGCCAGTGTCTCCGAACGATGTCATTAATCTGACATCTCATCTGTGAAAAAGTGGAGATAAAGGGAATACGCTTATCATGGGGTTTATGGTTCCTATTTTTTAACAATTCTGTTCTAGGGATTGATTCAACTCTTTGTTTATGTCGATCTAATAATCGGCTGGGATAACCCCTATTTTTAAATTTATCGATCATCCCCTCAAGGCCAGGTACAATTCTGTCAGGTTTGTCTACAATTCTTTTAGTGCGTAATAATTGACTGACCGGTAGAGATTTGATTAAACCTCTTGGATGGGAGCTCTCATACCGTAAGTTATTCCGGTCAATCGGTTTAACAAAAAGATCTGTCGTAAATGTTGAACCCTCTAACTCCACCAGGACGTCCACGAATGGCAGTGTCGTCTTTGAACTAACCAAAGTAAATTTAACAGTCTGATCAATAGTATTAAGAAAATTATGAAATTCAGTCAACTCTGATGATCCACCCGTCCAGACGAGGAAGACGTCATCTATGTACCGCCACCATCTCAGTATGCCGAAAATGGTGGGGTACATAGATTAGGTCCTCCTCGAGAGAACGCATATAGATATTAGCATACGTAGGTGCTATATTGGAGCCCATTGCGGTCCCTTGGCATTGGACGTAAAATTGGTTACGGAACAAGAAATAGTTGCCCTTATCTAATATGGCGATTTCGACACACTGTGTTGGCGCATGCGGGGACATGCGCAGTTGAGCGATACACCTCTGACATATCCTGTCCCCTGGGCATGCGCAATAGCGCACGGGGGACACCGTGAGTAGCGCGGTTGTTTTGAATTTCAATGGCCGGTATCATCATGGTGAGTGTTTCCATATGTTTTTCTATTTATTCACAGGTGCCATTAATACCCAATTGTGTACAATCACGGATATACACTTACTGTCAATATTTAATATTATGTATCGATTGTATGCCATATTCACTATTTATGGTCAATTGTTACTTGATGCAAACACTTCACTCTTGATTGAGGTTTTCCTATATATATGCTGTTTAAAACATGTATTCACTAGCTTGAGAAAGGCTCCTGTATGGTAGAGCTGAAACGTTGCTGTTTTGATAGATGGAATAAAGCACATTTTCTATTTTTGCTACATCTCTGGAGTGCTGCCTGATTCTTGGAATATATATTTTGGGTGACTTTGGTTGTGTCCATGGCGGGCTTGCACCCTCATCTTTATGAACTGACTGTGCGCTTAACATTTTTTTGTTTATCTACCTATCTAATAGGCAGCACTCCACACGAGTTTGTCAAGTGAAAAATGGTTTCATTCACCCATATAAAGTGTGATGTTTCAACCCCGATGTGGGCCTTTCTCAGCTTGAGAAAGGCCCATGCAGGGGCTGAAACGTTGCTCTACCAATGTGTGAATAAAAATGCAATTTTTCACTTGAAAACCATCTGCTGTGGAGTGCTGCCTTCCTTTTGTTTTTCTCTCTCTAGATATCTCTCTCTGTCTATATATCTCTATCGATCTAGATCTCTCTATCTAGATATCTCTATGTAGAGATCGATCTCTATCTATGTAGAGATCGATCTCTATCTATGTAGAGATCGATCTCTATCTATGTAGAGATCGATCTCTCTATCTATGTAGAGATCGATCTCTCTATCTATGTAGAGATCGATCTCTCTATGTAGAGATCGATCTCTCTATGTAGAGATCGCTCTCTCTATCTATGTAGAGATCGCTCTCTCTATCTATGTAGAGATCGCTCTCTCTATCTATGTAGAGATCGCTCTCTCTATCTATGTAGAGATCGCTCTCTCTATCTATGTAGAGATCGCTCTCTCTATCTATGTAGAGGTCGCTCTCTCTATCTATGTAGAGGTCGCTCTCTCTATCTATGTAGAGGTCGCTCTCGAGAGATCGCTCTCTGTCTGTCTCGAGAGATCGCTCTCTGTCTGTCTCGAGAGATCGCTCTCTGTCTGTCTCGAGAGATCGCTCTCTGTCTGTCTCGAGAGATCGCTCTCTGTCTGTCTCGAGAGATCGCTCTCTGTCTGTCTCGAGAGATCGCTCTCTGTCTGTCTCGAGAGATCGCTCTCTGTCTGTCTCGAGAGATCGCTCTCTGTCTGTCTCGAGAGATCGCTCTCTGTCTGTCTCGAGAGATCGCTCTCTGTCTGTCTCGAGAGATCGCTCTCTGTCTGTCTCGAGAGATCGCTCTCTGTCTGTCTCGAGAGATCGCTCTCTGTCTGTCTCGAGAGATCGCTCTCTGTCTGTCTCGAGAGATCGCTCTCTGTCTGTCTCGAGAGATCGCTCTCTGTCTGTCTCGAGAGATCGCTCTCTGTCTGTCTCGAGAGATCTATATATAATTCTCACAATGGATTCTGAGTCGGGCTTCGGTGACTCCCTTTTACTACTTGAGTGTCATTGCATGGACTGTACCACACAGGCACACAAACTCTCATTACAGTTACTACTAAAGATTAGACCAGCTTCTGTCACACAGTTCTAATGAAGATGACCGCTCCGCCTCCCTGGCTCCATACTTTGAATTTCTTATCTTTCATAGGATAAT
>NC_134687.1:625430066-625600066 GCF_050947455.1 Rhinoderma darwinii
ACAGGGCCTAATACAGGATCTCTTGGAACAGATCCAGCAGCAGGTGAGGAAAATGTGCTGACTGGATTGTGTGTACCAAGATGTCTGACATAGGTGGAGTGGAGAAGATAGAAAAAAGGACGGGTATTTTTCTGGCGCTGCCGATCAGAGTATCATCTGTGATAAGGGAGATCCATTCGTTTCATAGATGAAGACAAGGTGAGTGATTAAAAGGTTTACTTATAAAAAGTACACGGAACAACAGCAGACTGTTTCGAAACCGGACCGGTTTCTTCCTCAGGTAGCATACAAATGAATAGGTGGGTGGGGTGTGGGTTATATAACCGAGTTAAAGGTCGGTTTGAGAGTCAGGCTGGGTTCACACACCCTATTTACGGACGTAATTCGGGCGTTTTAACCTCGAATTACGTCCGAAAATACGGCTCTAATGCGCCGGCAAACATCTGCCCATTCATTTGAATGGGTCTTACGATGTTCTGCGCTGACGGTCATTTTTTTTACGAGTCTCTGTCAAAAGACGGCGCGTAAAAAAGACGCCCGCGTCAAAGAAGAGCCTTTCACTTCTTTAGACGTAATTGGAGCTGTTTTCCATGGACTCCATGGAAAAACAGCTCCAATTACGTCCGTAATTGACGCTGCGAAAAACGCCTGCACATGCCATTACGTCTGAAATTCCGGAGCTGTTTTCTCCTGAAAACAGCTCCGTAATTTCAGCCGTATCGGACGCTGCCGTGTGAACATACCCTAAAAGCTACCGGGTCAGGTATACAGGTCAGGTCTGACAAACATACATATACATACAGATACAAACAATTAACTAAGTTATGTTTGTAATGGTATTTCAAAATTCTGTTGGCGATTATTATGAAATAAATAATAATTACTGAAAAGATTTTATTATTTTAGTTAAAAGGTGCTTTCCTAAAAACTGTATGTTGACGGAGAGATGAATTAAAACATCTATAGTAAAAAAAAAACACGTTATATTAGCGGTTTAAAAAGGAAAAAATAGCTGTGATTTAAAGTCTCACTTGTTTAGCGTCAGAGGTTGCCATAGTGAGAACTCTCGGCATACAAATGTAGTATCATCTTGTTTTTCAGTTATTGTTAGAGTAAGGGTATGTTCACACGGCAGCCTCTGTTACGGCTGAAATTACGGAGCTGTTTTCAGGAGAAAACAGCTCCGGAATTTCAGCCGTAATGGCATGTGCAGGCGTTTTCGCTGCGTCCATTACGGACGTAATTGGAGCTGATTTTCCATGGAGTCAAGGGAAAACGGCTCCAATTACGTCTCAAGAAGTGACAGGCACTTCTTTGATGCGGGCATCTTTTTTACGCGCCGTCTTTTGACAGCAGCGCGTAAAAAAAATGACCGTCGGCACAGAACATCGTAAAGCCCATTCAAATGAATGGACAGATGTTTGCCGACGCTTTGGTGCCGTATTTTCGGACGTAATTCGAGGCTAAAACGCCCGAATTACATCCGTAAATAGGGTGTGTGAACCCAGCCTTATACTAAAGACTGAATTCCAGTCTATTTATTAATTTAAGTCTCTTGTTTTGTCATTATATTTTCTGCATACATTCGTTAATATTAAGCTAAAAAGAGTAGATTTTTTTATTTTTTTTTGTGCGCTTTCATTTAAAATATGCTTTTTTTAATATATATTTCAAAAACAGGTAATATTGACAAATTAAATGTGCTGATTTTATCTGAATAAACTTCAGTCTTATTTTCAAGACTGTCTCAATGTGTTTAAACGAAATAGTCATAATTTGTGTCTTTTATTATAAAAAAGTGAATGCTTTCTTCGTTCGTCCGGTCTCTGTGGGTTACTAGTGGATATTTTTATATAACGAATTTTTCAATTATCTAGGTCCAATGAGCCCCATCTAAAGTGAATTCGTTGTATTAAATTATTGTCTCTGTGATTTCATTAAGACCTTCCGGTTTTAGGGTCTAAGGCGGGATTCACACGACCGGATCGTTCCCAAGCCCGAGTGTCGGCCGGTAAAATCGGCCATTTTGCCCGGCCGGTTTGCATTAAGTTTTGCATCCCTGCCGGGCCGGGCGGATCCGGACAGTGACATCAGTGGCAACTCCTGAAGGGGAATCCCCATGTGTTCGGGGATTCCGCTTCAGGAGTTTCCCCTAATGTCACTGCCCAGATATGGACAGAGACATCAAGCGCTCTGTCCAGGAGCGGAATCCCCGAAAACACGGGGATTCCGCTCCTTCAAGGAGCTAAAGTGCGGCTAGCACATAGCAGAGCGGGGAGATACCTCCCCGCTCTGCTATAGTGGCGTCGCTACAGTAGTAGCAGCCGCAGCAGCTGCTAGCGGCGCCATCGAAGGTGTCGCCGGGCCAGGGTGCTTTTAAAACAAGCAGGGCAAGGGAGCCAGCGCAGCGCTCCCTTCCACCTGCTGTACACCCCGGCCCTGCCACACAGTGTACAGCGATGCCATTCGTCAGAATGGCATCAACTCCTCCTCCTCACATGCACTCTGCGCTGTGAGGAGGAGGAGATAGAGCGCAAGCCATGGAAAACCCGGCCATCACTCGGGACACATCCCGGTGATGGCCGTGTATTACCCGGCCCCATAGACTTCTATGGGAGCCGGGCTGCCGGGTACCCGGGCGAAGATAGAGCATGTCCTATTTTTTGACGGCCGGTTTTCCCGGCCGTCAAAAAATCGGTCGTGTGAATAGCCCCATTAGGGGTCTATTATTCCTAATGCAGCCGGGTGCCGGCCGATTTATGAACGGCCGGCACCCGGCCGGGAAACCCTGCCGTGTGAATGAGGCCTTAAGCTTATATATCCAGAAGATTTCTCTCTTACAGAGCGAACCTCTCCTCTCGGCTTTCGTTTATTTGCTCAATAGGTATGATACTAAAACATTTAAAATCATCATTATGAAACAAAGTGCAGTGTTTAGAAATACTATGTTAGGCCTCATGCACACGACCGTAAAAACTCCCGTAATTACGGCCCGTAATTACGGGCCCATAGACTTCTATTGGCCACGGGTACCTCCCCGTATGCTTACGGGAAGGTGCCCGTGCCGTTGAAAAAGATAGAACATTTCCTATTTCAGGCCGTAATTACGGCACGGGCAGGCCCATAGAAGTCTATGGGGCTCCCGTAATTACAGGTGACTACGTGTGTGCACCCGTAATTACGGGAGCATTGCTAGGCGACGTCACTGTCCAGTGTGCTGAAAGAGTTAAACGATCGGCAGTAACTGTTTCAGCACCCTGGACAGTGGCTGCCGATCACAATATAGATAAAGCTGTAAAAAAAAAAAGACGTTCATACTTACCCAGAACTCCCTGCTTCTTCCTCCAGTCCGGCCTCCTGGGATGACGTTACAGTCCATGTGACCGCTGCAGCCAATCACAGGCCAATCATTGGCTGCAGCGGTCACATGGACTGCCGCGTCATCCAGGGAGGTCGGACTGGATGTGAAGAGAGGGACACGTCACCAAGACAACGGCCGGGTAAGTATGAATTTCTTTTACTTTTATTATGGAAAGGGCTGCACCTTCTCTCTATCCTGCACTGAAAGAGAGAAGGGCTGCCGATTAGTGCAGTGCAATTTTGCAGCCAAAAACGTGCCCGTAAATACGGGTGGAATACGGGTCGAATACGTGCGACCAAGGACCCGTATTTACGCCAGTATTTACGGGTGGACAAAAATACGGTCGTGTGCATGAGGCCTAAGAGGAATTTGTTTCTGCAATTGGATCGATGTTTATTTAAGCGGCAGTGTAACGGTTGTACTGTTCTTCCCACATATTGGAGGGCACACATACAGTTAATAAGATATATGACATAATTTGATTGGCAATTTAGATGTGTCTCAATTTGATATTCATTTTTCGTCTGATTAGATCGAAAGATGTCTGTGTTAAGAATGGTAGAACAACATAAGCATCTCTTTTTTCTTCATTTTGAGCTCCCTTTAGTATGTAAATATGGATTAGCGGTGATTAGGTTGAAATGGTTTTTGTCTACCAGAGAAATTTATCCGGCTAGGTGCAAAGATATTTTTAACAGTTTTTGCTCTTTTAAACGTTATTGTCGGTTTCGTTGGTAGACTGTTTTTTAAAAAGGGGTCAACATGCAAAATGTGCCAGTGTCTGTTCATAATATCTTTTATATTTTTGTGTGCCGAGTTGTATTTTGTAACAAAATGAAAGGAAAAAGAGTTCTTATGTTTTTCTTTTGTCTCTTTTGTACTAATTGCGCTATTCTCTTTGATTCCATTTGATGCTGTATCGTTAGTAGGTAGGCAATCTTGTTGGCTTAAAACTACTGTCCTTTTATAGGCGTCTGAGAGGAGTGTATGTGGGTAGTTTTTTTCTTTGAACCGTTTGTGCAAAATACGGCTTTGGTTGTTAAAATCTGTATTTAAAGTGCAGTTTTTTTCCGGATCCTCTTATACTGGCCATATGGTATATATTTTTTTAGCCATTTCAAATAGTGACCGCTCTTGTAATCTAGATAGCTGTTGCTGTCAACCTTTTTAAAATGTGTACAGGTAATGATTTTGTTTGTTGTTTTGGCTATGGTGAGATCTAAAAAGTCGATTTCAGTCTGCTGTATATTAAAAGTAAAATTTATCCCCCAGGTATTGTTATTTAGTGTCTGGCAAATTTTTTTAGCTGTTGTTATATCACCTTCCCAGATCAGGAACAGGAGGTCATCTATATATCTCCTAAATAGTAAAATATTAGTGGTTGCCCACGGGTGTTGCCAGATGTGTTCTTCCTCAAACATTCCCATGAAAATATTTGCATAACTGGGTGCTACTCGCGTCCCCATAGCTGTACCTTTTACTTGGTGATATTTCTGATCAAATGTAAAGATATTATTTTTTAGGATGAATTCCATACTTTTACATAAAAGTGCAGATTGTAGTTCAGTATCTCTCTCTAGTCTTATTTTCAGATTTTCTAGGCCTAATGTATGTTCAATATTACTGTAGAGTGAGGTCACGTCTAGTGTGATGAACAGTAGGTTTTCTTTAATCGGGATTTCATTTAGGTCCTTTATCAGTTGTGTTGAGTCTTTGAGGAAGCTTGGGAACTCCATCACATACCTTTGTAAAATTAGATCCAGATAATGGGAGAGATGGCAGGTGGGGGAGTGGGCAGACTTACATTTATCAGGCTGTGAAAGGGGCGGGGGAGGGAGATGGGTGCCTGTACTTAGATCAGGAATAGATGGAGGCACAAAGGATAATAATGATTATTAGTGTGTAGGACAGTGTGCAGGGAGGGAGCTGCCTGGAATTAGAGCAGGGAAGGACCTGTGAACATAGAAGGGTGTGGCAGTATGCAAATAGCTGAGATGCTTTGGAGGAAGGGGGGGATGCAACTCTCTCCTCAGATGCAGCAAGGGATCATGGGTATGGTGGGTTACAAGACAGGAAACAGCCAGGACCAGAAGCAAGGGATGTAAACAAACAGAAGGAGCAGCAGTGACGATGGAGATCAAACAGAAACTGGTTAGAAGTTTAATAGGCGGTATTAGGGAGGGCAAATCAAGGCTGGGGGGACACTTTTTATAAATATTTTTTTTTCCTGGACAACCCCTTTAATTAGATTTTTTAATAGATTTTTTAATGTGGGTTGACACGAGGGTCAGCCATAGCTTTATTTATATTTATTTCTTTACCTTTCAACAATGAACCGATTAACCCCCTTCCCTCTTTAGCCACTTTGACCTTCCTGACAGAGCCTCATTTTTCAAATCTGACATGTTTCACTTTATGTGGTAATAACGTCGGAATGCTTTCACCTATCCAAGCAATTCTGAAATAGTTTTCTTGTGACACATTGGACTTTATGTTACTGGCTAAATTTGCTCGATATGTTCAGTATTTAATTGTGAAAAACACCAAATTTTATCGAAAAATTGCAAAAATTTGTATTTTTCTCAAGTTAAATGTATCTGCTTGTAAGACAGGCAGTTACACCACACAAAACTGTTGTTAATTAACATTTCCCATATGTCTACTTTGTTTGCATTGTTTTTTGAACATCCTTTTATTTTTCTAGGACGTTACAAGGCTTAGAACTTTAGCAGCAATTTCTCACATTTTCAGGGTGGATTCACACGAACGTGTATTGGGTCCGTGCGGGCCGCGTGGTTTTCACGCGCCACGCACAGACCAATACAAGTCTATGGGGCAGTACAGACAGTCCGTGCTTTTTGCGCAGCGTTTGTCTGCTGCGCAAAAAGCGCGACATGGTCAATATCTCCGCGTATTTCAATGGGTGCGTGAAAACCACGCAGGTCGCACGGAAGCACTTCCGTGCGAACTGCCTGTTTCGCGCACCAGCTGTCAAAAGGATGAATGTAAACAGAAAAGCACCACGTGCTTTTCTGTTTACAAACATCCAAACGGAGTGTCTTTGAGATGAGCGAACCCGGACAACCGAACTTCACCGGGTTCGGCCGAACTCGTTTTGGCCGAACCCGGCAAAAAAATTTCCGGTACACGACATCAGGAGATAGTCACTGTCCAAGGTGCTGAAAGAGTTAAACTGTTTCAGCACCCTGGACAGTGACTTCCGATCCCAAAATACATGAACTTGTAAAAAAAAAAAGAAGTTCTGACTTACCGATAACTCCCGGCTTCTTCCTCCAGTCTGACCTCCCGGGATGACAATTCAGTCCAAGTGACAGCTCCAGCCAATCACAGGCCAAGCACAGGCTGCAGCGGTTACATGGACTGCGGCGTCATCCAGGGAGGTGGGGCCCGATGTCAAGAGAGGCGCGTCACCAAGGACGCGTCACCAGGGCAATGGCCGGGAGGGAAGTTCTCGGTAAGTACAAACTTTTTCTTTTTTTTTAACAGGTTTCTCGATATTGTGATCGGCATTCACTGTCGAGGGTGCTGAAAGAGTTAACTGCCGATCAGTTAACTCTTTCAGCACCCTGGACAGTGACTGACGTCGACTAGACTCATCTCTATGATGGCAGCTGCACGAAAATAACGCAGCCGCGCATCATACACGGATGACACACGGAACTGTCAAGTGGTTTTTGCGCGCGCAAAACGCTGCATTTTTTGCGCGCGCAAAAACGCAACGTTCATCTGAATAAGCCCTTTGCTACGGAAGGCACGGTTCTTCTTTTTGTACCACGGAAGAAAGTGGTCAGTCATAAACTCTACGTACTTTGCAGAGGTCATTTTCAAACCGTCAGGGACACTAAAGGGGCCTACCAGCTCTCTCCCCATGATTCTAGCCCAAAACATGACTCCGCCACCTCCTTGCTGACGTCGCAGCCTTGTTGGTATATGGTGGCCATTCACCAACCACCCACTACTCCATCCATCCAGGGTTGCACGGCACTCATCAGTAAACAACACGGTTTGAAAATTAGTCTTCATGTATTTTTGAGCCCACTGCAACCATTTCTGCTTGTGGCCATTGTTTAGGGGTGGCCGAATAATAGCTTTATGCACACTTGCAAACCTCTGGAGGATCCTGCACCTTGAGGTTCGCGGGACTCCAGAGGCACCAGCGGCTTCAAATACCTGTTTGCTACTTTTCAATGGCATTTTAGCAGCTGCTCTCCTAATCCGATTAATTTGTCTGGCAGAAACCTTCCTCATTATGCCTTTATCTGAACAAACCCGTCTGTGCTCTGAATCAGCCACAAATCTTTTCACAGTACGATGATCACGCTTACGTTTTCTTGAAATATCCAATGTTATCATACCTTGTCCAAGGTATTGCACTATTTCCCGCTTTTCGGCAGCAGAGAGATCCTTTTTCTTTCCCATATTGCTTGAAACCTGTGGCCTGCTTAATAATGTGGAACGTCCTTCTTAAGTCGTTTTCCTTTGATTGGGCACACCTGGCAAACTAATTATCACAGGTGTCTGAGATTGATTACAATGATCCAAAGAGCCCTAAGACACAATACCATCCATGAGTTTAATTGAAAAACTAATAATTAAATGTTTATGACACTTAAATCCAATGTGCATAATAATTTGGAACACGGTGTACTTGTATTCCCCATGAAATAACAATTCTAGAACATATTTTCATAGAACTCTGCGCTGTGCAGATCCTCTGTTATTCCTCCTAGAAATGTATTAATAAATTGACAACTGGGTGTTAACAATCCTCTTGTCAAAGGGGTGTATCCCTACACAGTCTGACTATGTCAGCTCTGATTAGACATGGTCAGACTATGTATGGACACACCCCCAACTTATAACACCCAGTTGTCAATTTATTTATAAATTTCTAGGAGAAATAACAGAGGAACTGCACAACACAGAGTTCTAAGAATAGATGCTCCAGAATTGTTATTTCATGGGGAATACAATTTTTACTAGAACAGACATGTGAGGAGAGAGGACAGGTCCTCTTTAATCTTATCTTAGTAACTAGGTCAATGGGGGGAGTGTAATAAGAAGACACCAGTATTATAAATGGCATATGGAAGTTGGGGGGCCTTGTTACAGGTTTTTCACCGGCTTTATACAGGGCCATAGCTAAAGGGGTTGTCCAGGAAAAAAAACTTGACTACTTTCTTCCCAAAAAAGTGCCACAGCTGTCTACATGTTGTGTGTGGTATTTCAACTCAGCCCTATTCACTCGGGAGCTACAGAAACAGCATAGTAATGGGAGTTTCGGGTGTTTCCGTACTACGGACCACCTCATCAGACCGTGGCCGGAAAGCAACAGGAGCCAAACAAGGTAGGACAGGGTTCAGGGGGCCCTGTTCTAGAGATAGGTGGATATGCCAAAAATGTCCAAGATGAGGAAAAACCCCTTTAAAGGTACAGCTATAGGAAATGGTCTCAGAGCATCTTCTATGGGAACTGACAATTGTACTTACAGCTTTCGTTGCCGTCGCGGTTTCCTCATTGATCTAATGCATAGAGTATTACTGATGATGTCATTGTAGGGGCCACACAGGAAATTTTTGTAACAAGCCCTGTAAACCAGAAAGCCTGCCTATAACTAAGTATATGTTGGGTTGCAGATAGCGACATAATAAGTGTTTCAATTCAGTCAGGCGCTGCCATGTGGCGAGGTGAGCCGACAGCCTCAGGCGGCGCCACCTACCCGAAAATGATGGGCGGCATTTTCAGCCAGGGATGGACTGGACCGGGGGGAGGGGGCATACAGACTTAGCAGACATGCCGCATGATGGGCACGATGGGCACGTGTGTAACACTCCTCCTCCTCTCTGACGCTGTACAGAGCACAAGCCGCCAGAGAGGAGCAGGTCTGCAGGAGGAGCGGTCGAGCGAAGAGGAGAAGTCACGAGGTACGTTCCTGCCTTAACTCGGTCGATCGAAGCTGCTGGGCCCGGGACCCGGGAGTATACTGCAAGGGGGGTCTGGGCATTTTACTGACAGGCAAGGACTCTATGGGAGTAGAATAATCCACCCCATAGAGCCCTCACATCACTATAATTAAAGGATAGGGGGGGGAGGGGTCTGAGCATCTGACTTACTGCAGAGGGCTCTATAGGGGGGGGGGATTCTGCCCCCCCCTTTTGAGCAGTCAGTCAGATGCTCAGACCGCCCCTAACCTTGCAGTTTAGTAACTAGTGAGGGCTCTATGGGGGGATAATTCTCCCCTATAGTGCTCTCTGCTGTCAGTAAAACACCCAGAACCCCCCTTGCAGTATACTCCCGGCCCCCCAGCGTTGGCCGACCCTTTTTAAATTAGTAGGGGCAGAAAGCTGAGCTATAGCTCCCCCCACAGCAGTCACCCACATCACTCCCACACAGCATTCAGAGTCAGTACCCTCCTTGCTGTATAATCCCCCCATAGCACCATCAGTAGTTATTACACTGCAAGGGGGGGGGGGGGGTTCAGTGTGATTGGTGCCACTTTCTAATTACTTTTTATTAAAAAATATTGTTACTTTTTTAGATACAGCTGCTTTGTATCCTGTATACAGAGCAGCTGTATATAGCGCCGAATCTTGTATCCGTCATGTCAGCGGAACTGACGGGTTCAGTGTAAGCGGGTCCTGCAGGATCGAGCTGTTACCGATCACATCTCATAACTTAGATGCCATCGATAATAGGCAACCTAATGGATTCAGGTCTCAGCGCTATATACAGCTGCTCTGTAAACAGGATACAAAGCAGCTGTATCTCAAAAAGTACCAATAATTTTCAATAAAAAGTCATTAAAACTTGCACCAATCACAGTGATAGATGTCTTTTTATATATATATATATATATATATATATATATATATATATATATATACACACACAAACATATATTTACAAGTTTTTAATGGTGTACTTAGCCTTTAAACTGTTACTAAACTTTTATCATGTCATAGTGACATGTCAGAAGTTTTCATTGGTGGGGGACCGAGCACTGAGGCCCCCACCGATCGCTAAAACGAAGCAGCAGAAGTGCTCGGGTGAGCGCTGTGCCGCTTCATTTATGATCGACTTTCAGCCGAGCGAGTGGTGTACGGACTCATAGACTTTCTATTGTGCCTGTACACTGCTCCAAGGAAAGGCAAACAGAATTGAAGCGGCACACCGCTCACCCGAGCACTTCTGCTGCTTCGTTTTAGCGACTAGTGGGTGGTCTCAGTGCTCGGACCCCACTGATCAAAACTTCTGACATGTCAAAAGCTTTTTAAAAAGTTGTTACATTTTAAAGAGAACCTTTCACCTCCCCATACATATGCAGCTGAGTGCAGCATGTAATGGGGAGGGCTGCACAAACTCTGGGGCACTTTACATTTTTTTTCCTACCCTCCTTCCTTATTTAGATATCAGTGCCGTAAAATTTGGTGCCCGATATTTAAATAACCCCATGAACTGTCATTTTGGCTGTAATTGGCAAGCAGTGGCGGATTAAGTAGACCATGGGCCCTGGGCTGTTACCCAAACTTGGGCCCCCCTTCCTCACCGCCGCCCTGCCGCGCCGTAACTATTTTTAACACTACCTTTTTGGGCAAGCATTAACAGTGTAAGGCTGGGTTCACACAAGCACATTAACGTCCGTAATGGACGGACGTATTTCGGCCGGAAGTCCCGGACCGAACTCAGTGCAGGGAGCCGGGCTCCTAGCATCATAGTAATGTACGATGCTAGTAGTCCCTGCCTCTCCGTGGAACTACTGCCCCGTACTGAAAACATGATTACAGTACGGGACAGTTGTCCTGCAGAGAGGCAGGGACTACTAGCATCGTACATTACTATGATGCTAGGAGCCCGGCTCCCTGCACTGAGTTCGGTCCGGGACTTCCGGCCGAAATACGTCCGTCCATTACGGACGTTAATGTGCTCGTGTGAACCCAGCCTTACGATTTACCTTGTCACAGGGCTGTGTCCATACATACTGAGAGTATCACACTGTGCAGGGACACAACCTCCTGACAAGGGGAATTGTCTATCAGTCCTGGACTGCAGAAAGACTTTTTGTGAAATACAAGGATTCCTATAATAAACATGTCAGGAGAGGTGACAGATTCTCTATAAATCTAGTGACTCACAGGTGACGACGTCTCAGATTCTAGTAGTTTTCTTCCTCTTTTCTTCTCCATCCAATCCAGCGCTCATGACGACTTCTCCCGGCCATGACTCATTTCTGCAGAATTTGCCACTCAGACGTCTCCTCACTTTTCCAACATTTCCACACCTATAAACGAAAATAAAGTTATCATGGTGCCACATACTGTGCCCCTAAATATAATAGCACCAAACACTGCGTGCCTGAATATAATACCACACACTGTAAAACGCCACATACACACAGCCCCCTGTACATAGTGCCACACACAGCCCCTGTAGATATTACACACCCCCATAGATATCGCCATACACAGCCCCCTCTATATATCACATCCCCCCCGTAGAGAGCGTTACACACAGCCCCATATAGATAGTGCCATACAGCCCCCTGTAGAGAGCGCCACACAGCCCTCCCCCTCTTGTAAATAGCACCAAAAAGCCCCCCCTATAAAGAGCGCCACACACATACCACTGTGGATAGCACTACACAGTCCCCCCTTGTATATAGTGCCACACAGCGCTCCCCCTTGTATATAGTGCCACACAGCGCCCCCCTTGTATATAGTGCCACACAGCACTCCCCTTGTATATAGTGGCACACAGCGCTCCCCCTTGTATATAGTGGCACACAGCGCTCCCCCTTGTATATAGTGGCACACAGCCCCCCCCCTTGTATATAGTGGCACACAGCGCCCCCCCTTGTATATAGTGGCACAAGGTTATGTACACATTTAAAAACTTTATATCATAATTTTATATATATATATATATATATATATATATATATATATATATATATATATATATATATATATATATATTAGTATGTGTGTGATTGATTGATTGATTTTATTACAAAATATTTTCACTTTTTGAGATACAGCTGCTTTGTATCCTGTATCCGTCAGGTCAGCAGGACTGACAGGATCAGTGACACGCAGGATCCACCTCAAATCTATCACATCTAAGATTATAATTTAGCGCAGGGCCCGTTTCACTGATCCCGTCAGTCCTGCTGACCTGACGGATACAGGATACAAAGCAGCTGTATCTCAAAAAGTGAAAATATTTTTTAATAAAACGTAATTACAAAGTTGCACCAAACACACATTTTTATAAAAAATAAATTAAAACGACGGGATTTTTGCGACGTTTTTTCCGTAGACAATGCAGGTTTCGTTTTTTATCGTTTTTATGCACACCTTTTTTGCTATTTTAGAATTTTTATTCATAAAGTTTGAAAATAATAGTAAAAAAATAAGCTTTTTTACGTTTCAGCTATTTTTTTTGGTAATAACATAGTTTTACCCTAAAATAGACCTTTTATTTGTGATCGTCATTGTCTACCGGAAATTTTTATATATTACATGTCTATATTAGGGTAATTGGGTCAGCGCTAGCGTTACAACAATGATTGGCGGGGGGAACGTTTTTTTTTGGGGTGGGTATTTTATGTGTATTTATTATTTAATTTTTTTTTGCACTTTACTTTATTATTTTTTTATTACTGTGGTCTGATCTTCAAAGGTCAAAAAAGACCTTTGGGGAACTTTATATATACTTTTTCTTTCTTTTACACCATGTTTTTCCACTGTAACTGGAGCTGCACAGCAGCCCCAGTTACAGGGGAAATCAGCCCTCTCATAGTGACGATTGTCACTAATAGGGCTGTGCTGGGTCTAGTTAGACCCAGCAACAGTCTGCCACTAACGGCACCCGGCGATCATGTGACCAGTCACATGATCACCGGGAGGAATAGAGACAGCGCCGCTGCTGCTGTCTCTATTCCTATACACAGCGTTCATTGAACGCTGTGTAAGACATCGGAGAAGACAGAAGCAGAATAGCTGCTTCTGTTTTCTCCTCAGGGTCCCCGGCAGTCACTGACAGCCGGAGACCCGACATTCAGCTGCCCGATCGCGCGGGCAGCAAGTTAAAACCCGAGCCGTAGAAAGTCTATATAAAAATACTATAGTCTATATAAAAGTCTATATAAAAATACAGCCAGCGGTCGGGAACCAGTTGGGCAGGAGGATAAGCCAACTAACCTCAGCGCCGGTGACCGCCCGCCCGGCTCTTCTTGCAGCTTTGGAGTAACAGAACAGCTGTCCGTCGCTGTTCTGTTACTCAATGGCGGCGCCCGCACTTGTCAGGGAGGCGTGTCCTACCCCTGGATCCCGGCCAATTCTCTGCTCCTCCCCTCCTCATCTTCGGCTTGTAGCAGCGCTAGCACGCTGAATAGGTTTGTAAAATGATGTGCAGTTCGGGCTGCCATGGGCCCCCTGGGAGCCTCGGGCCCCGGGCGGCCGCCCGAATCGCCCATATGATAATCCGCCACTGTTGGCAAGGGGGAATGTTACATCGCTGTGACACTGTTTTTAAATCTTTATTTATCATTTATTATTTTTTATTTTCAATCACACATCGGTCCCCTCTGTTTATTATAGTGCATTCTGGACCGTCTTCATTTTTTTTTTCACTTCTTTATATATGTCCATCACTAATACACACTTACTTTTCACTACTTCCTCTGTCCTAACCCTGATAGGGTGGCATACGTTACTCGATTTATTATTATAATTTTTTTGACTCATTTCATTTTTTGACTAATATCAGCCTTTCACGTAAGCATAAGTATAACAATATACAATATATGCCCGTCTTGGGTACCCATTTTTTGTACATTACCAAAATCTATACACGGCCCTATAGTATCATTTCATCTATTTTGCTTTCAGCATTTGTTATTTCAGTCTCCGAGTCCGACTTACCGGATCACGATTGAGGGTCTTGTGCGCTGACAGGGGGGGGGGAGTGGCCTACGCACCTTTCGTCCGCAGTCTGCCTTCGGGGTTAGATGTGGGAGGCGCTGTCAGACATCGCTCTCTCACATCCTCCCTGATGACGCGGTTCTGGAAGTGGGGCAGCGGCCATCTTTGTACCCCCTGTTTGACGCCGGTCGTTTTCCACTGTTGTGGACCGGTGATTTCTGACCCGGAACACATGGTTTGGGACTATATAGGAGAGGGTCCCGCCAGGATGATGCCACCCCCAGACGAAGGCATCTGCCAAAATGCGCGTCGGGTGTTGGCGTCCTCCCTTTATCAGACCATGACTTTAGGTATGTTTGTCACCCTTTACAGGTGCTTCTGGCATTTTTTATAGGTGTGTTGTTACACTGGCTCTTCAATCGTTAGGCTGAATTGACTCTAGGCTTGCACTGACTTCCATCAGTTCAGCAGTTAATGGCTACATGCTGTACTTTTTGCATTACTTAGCACTTTATACATTACTGTGACTACCACAGGCATTAATCCATCTGTTACACGATTTTATGCCCTTTGGTTATCTCTTTTGGTTTCCAATCTTTACATACGCCTATATCTTGCCTTTTATGTAAGATCATGCTTTTTACACATGCTTCCTGGTCTGGTACGAATGGACGCCTTCTATTCATTGTGTGACTCAACTTTTTTATTCTGTTTTGTCTATCGTAAATAAAATATTAATTTTTATACTCCATACCTTTGTGCTTGAGTCGATCATTTCTTTGTTTGTAGGTCTTTCCAGTTGCTATTGATCGACGCACGAAGTCATGCTTGGTTATGTATTGTAGATTTCTCATAGTGGTACAAATGATTGATTGATTGATTGATTGATTTGTTTACTTTGATGTAACACATTATATCACAAATTGTTTAGATAATCTCTTTCCACCCTAAGTTGGGTACAGTTGGTTATATACCGTAAAATTTGGCGCCCGATATTTAAATAACCCCATGAACTGTCAATTGGGTGGTAATTGGCAAGGGGGAATGTAACATCGCTGTGACACTGTCCAATCAGCTACGGACAGTGTCAACAGCAAGAGCTGAAGAGAGGAGAACGTGTGTGCACGCACATTCTTACTCTTCATCTCTCGGCAGGCAAGTACAAGACTGTGTGATCTCTAGCGAGAGATCAGTCTTGTCGTCCTTGTCTGCTGAGAGCTAAAGAGTGAGAGTGTTTTTTTTGTAACACAGAAGTTTTTACCAGAGAAATGCAACTCAATATTTATTGCCCAGATTCTGCAGTTTTTAGAAATATCCCACATGTGGCCCTAGTGTGATAATGGACTGAAGCACTGGCCTCAGAAGCAAAGGAGCACCCAGTGGATTTTGGGCCTCCTTTTTTTTAGAATATATTTTAGGCACCTTGTTAGGTTTGAAGAGGTCTTGTGGTGCCAAAACAGTGGAAACACCCCAAAAGTTACCCCATTTTGGAAACTACACCCCTCAAGGAATTTATCTAGGTGTATAGTTAGCATTTTGACCGCACAGGTTTTTCGCTAAATTTATCAGAATTAGTCTTTAAAAATGAAAATCTACTGTTTTCTGAAAAAACATAGAAATTTTTAATATTTACAAGTGATAATAAAGAAAATGCACCCCAACATATGTAAAGCAATGTCTCCCGATTAGGGCAATATCCTATATATGGTAATAAACTGCTGGTTGGACCCACAGCAAGGCTCAGAAGGGAAGGAGCGCCATTTGGATTTTGGAGCACGGATTTTGCTGGATTGGTTTTCGGTTCCATGTCGCGTTTGCAACACCCTGGAGGGACCAAAACAGGGGAAACCCTCCAAAAGTGACCCCATTTTGGAAACTACACCTATCAAGGAATTTATCTAGGGGTATAGTTAGCATTTTGACCACACAGGTTTTTTGCAGAATTTAGTGGAATTAGGCAATGAAAATGAAAATTAACTTTTTTTCTGAAAAAGCAAAGAAATTTTAAATTTTTACAAGGAATAAAGGAAAAAAGAACTGCAACATTTGTAAAGCATTTTCTCCTGATTACTGCAATACCCCATATGTGGTAATAAGGTAATAAACTGCTGATTGGACCCATGGCAGCGCTCAGAAGGGAAGTAGCACCATTTGGATTTTGGAGCACAGATTTTGCTGGATTGTCTTTCGGTGCCATGTCGCAACGCCCTGGAGGGACCAAAACAGTGGAAGCCCCCCAAGTTACCCCATTTTGGAAACTACACCCCTCAAGGAATTTATCTAGGTGTATAGTTAGCATTTTGACTGCACAGGTTTTTCGCTAAATTTATCAGAATTAGTCTGTAAAAATGAAAATCTACTTTTTTCTGAAAAAACATAGAAATTTTTAATATTTACAAGAGATAATAAAGAAAATGCACCCCAACATATGTAAAGCAATGTCTCCCGATTAGGGCAATATCCTATATATGGTAATAAACTGCTGATTTGGACCCACAGCAAGGCTCAGAAGGGAAGGAGCGCCATTTGGATTTTGGAGCACAGATTTTGCTGGATTGGTTTTCGGTTCCATGTCGCGTTTGCAACACCCTGGAGGGACCAAAACAGGGGAAACCCTCCAAAAGTGACCCCATTTTGGAAACTACACCTATCAAGGAATTTATCTAGGGGTATAGTTAGCATTTTGACCACACAGGTTTTTTGCAGAATTTAGTGGAATTAGGCAGTTGAAAATGAAAATCAACTTTTTTTCTGAAAAAGCAAAGAAACTTTAAATTTTTACAAGGAATAAAGGAAAAAAGAACTGCAACATTTGTAAAGCATTTTCTCCTGATTACGGAAATCCCCCATATGTGGTAATAAACTGCTGATTGGACCCATGGCAGCGCTCAGAAGGGAAGTAGCGCCATTTGGATTTTGGAGCACGGATTTTGCTGGATTGTCTTTCGGTGTCATGTCGCAACGCCCTGGAGGGACCAAAACAGTGGAAGCCCCCCAAGTTACTCCATTTTGGAAACACCCCTCAAGGAATTTTTCTAGGGGTATAGTGAGCATTTCGACTCCACGGGTCTTTTGCAAAATTTATTAGAATTAGGCGGAGAAAATTAATATCACAATTTTTTTCCACTAAAATGTTGCATTTTCTCATTTTCACAAGGGATAAAGGAGAAATAAACAACCAATTTTTGTAAAGCTATTTCTCCCGGGTACGGAAAGACCCCACATGGGGTCATACATTTTTTTCATTAGAAATGAATTAACCCTTTCAGGACTGATCCATTTTTTGCTTTCTTATTTTCGTTTTTCACTACCCGCCTTCCAAGAGCCATAACTTTTTTCTTTTTCCGTCAGTAGAGTGATGTGACGGCTTATTTATTGCGGGAGGAATTGTAGTTTCTATTGATACCATTTAAAGTGCCATAAAAAGTACTGGGAAACTGAAAAAAAAAAATAGGAATATATAGGCATATAGGAAGAAAATCTGATTCAATTATTTGGGGTTTTTGTTTTTACAGCTTTTGCGGTAAAAACGAAAACGACAGCGATTTTGGCGGTTTAAATTATTTACATTTTTTACGGTGTTCACCGTGCGAGTTAAATAATGGTATATTGTAATAGTTCGGCCTTTTACGGACGTAGCGATATCAATTCTGTTTATTTTTTTACAATACTTTTGAAGAAAAATGGGAAAAGGTATTTTTTTTTAACTTTAAACTTTTTTCTTTCTCACTACTAATAACTTTAATTCTTCTACACATTTTATTAGTCCCCTTAGGGGACTTGTACCAGCGATCATTGGATCCGCGGGTACAATATACTGCAATACTAATGTATGCAGTGTATTGTTATTTTTACAGACTCCTGTAACAGCGCGATCGCTGTTCCTGTTCGTTAGTCCTGGGTATCAGCTGTAATACACAGCGGAAACCTGCAGCGTGTGGCGCGGGCTCAGCACGTGGGCCCGCTCCATACATCACCCCCGCACCATGACGTGCTATTAAGTCATAGTGCTCAAAGGGGTTAATGCACAGCGGATGGTGTGAATATTGCAATTTTCTACTGATATGCCATTTTAGTGCCTAATATGTCGTGCTCAGTTTGTGCCCCTGAAGACAAATACCTCATAAAGCGTTAAGCGGGTTCTCCCGGGTATGACGATGCCATATGTGTGGGCACAAACTGCTGTTTGGGCACGCTGCAGGGCTCAGAAGGGAGGGAGCGCCATTTTGCTTTTGGAGCACAGATTTTGCTTGGTAGTTTTTCTGTTTGGGGTTTTGCTGGTATTTCAGTTTATAATGTGGGGGTATATGTAATCTGTGCGTAGAACATCAGGGCATAATAAGAGGGTATAAAAATGCGGTAAATAAATAATAATTCATAGATATGTGGCCAGTGTCGCACTGATAAATGGCGCCCGATCTTATCCGCTTTTAGAAAACACTGCACTTTTGCATTGCCATAATCCTGGGAGCCAGAACGTCTTTATTTTTTCACCACCGGAGCTGCGTGAGGGCTTATTTGTTGCGGGACAATCTGTACTTTTCATTGGTACCATTTTGGGGTACATGCGATTTTTTTTATCACTTTTTATTAAATTTTTTTGCAATCCGGGTGACCAAAAACAAGCAATTCTGACAATGTTTTTTAGTTTATTTTTTGCGGCGTTCACCGTGCACTATAAATGACCATTATATTTTATTCTGCGGGTCGGTATGATTACGGCGATACCATATGTATATAGTTTTTTTTTTATGTTTTGCAGCGTTTGCGCAATAAAATCACTTTTTTTATAAAATAATTAATTTTCTGTGTCACCATATTCTGTAAGCCGGAACTTTTTTATTTTTCAGTCAAAAATGCGGTGTAAGGGCTTGTTTTTTGCGGGACAGGTTGTAGTTTTTATTGGTATTATTTTCGGGTACATGCGACTTTTTGATCACTTTTTATTCTCTATTTTGGGAGGGGTGGTGACCAAAAAATAGCGATTCTGGTGTCGTTTTTTATTGATTTTTTTTGGGGTGTTCATCGTGCGGGAAAAATAGCATTATAATTTTATAGTTGGGGTCGTTACCAACGCGGTGATACCAGATATGTGTACTTTTTTTAACGTGTTCATTTTTTTCCTATAATGAAAGACTTATTATAGGAAAAAAATGCAGTGCTTGTTTATATAACTTATAACTTCTATTTTTACACTTTTTTTAAAACACTTTTATTATCTTTTTTTAACTTTTTTCACTTGTCCCACTAGGGGACACTTAGACTTGCAGCTCTGATCGCTGCTGGAATACATTACACTACACACGTAGTGTAATGTACTCCAACTGTCATTGTGACGTGGCAGTCACACTGACAGGAAGCCTCGAGCGACCGGCAAGAGGCTGCTCCTCCGAGGCTTCCGTACATGGCAACCCGGAGGTCATTGTCTGACCTCCGATTGCCGTGACAAGCATCGGTGCCGATGTGCTTCAAACCACTTAAATGCGGCGACGGCAATCCGTCGCCGCATTTATGGGGTTAATTGCCGAAATCAGCGGCGATGGTCCGCTGACCGGCAAGGCTGGAGTGTCAGCTGTTGGGGACAGCTGACCTCCCGGTTCCCGGACACTGTCGGTTAGGACAGTGTGCGCCGGGAACTACTCCGCAATAGTACGTCTGGATGCGGGAACTAACCCCTCTGCAGGACGTACTATTGCGGAGCAGCGCGTGAAGAGGTTAAATATCGGGCGCCAAATATTACAGCACCGATATCTAAATAACGAAGGAGGCTAGTTGTTTTTTTAAAGTGCCCCAGAGTTTGTGCAGCCCTGCCCATTACATGCTGCACTCAGCTGTACATGTATGGGGAGGTGAAAAGTTCTCATTTAAAGGAAAGGTGTTATAATTTATTTTTATTTTTTTATATGTTTTACTTTATGGGCCTATTTTTTCTAGTTATTTTATTATGTTCCCTAAAGTAACAAGTTATTCATATGTTTGTAATCCTCTGGGGGAAGCCATCTTTATTTTTATTTTTTATACTGCTAATTTTTGTTTTGCAGCATCCGCTGGACCATTTGGACTGCGTTGTAGATTAGTTGGACTACTTCACTGATTTAAGCTTTTTTTTTTAATAAAATGGTTAAAGTGGATTGTGTGGAAGAGTTATTTCAATAAAATAATATTTTTTTATGTCTCTGTTTTTTAATAATTCATTACCGCCTTAGTAATGGCAACTGTCTGATTTAGAGCATCCATTACTAAGAAGGGGCTTAGTGTTAGCCAGTAATAAGGCTACACTAACCCCCTATTATTACCCCGGTACCCACCGCCACCAGGAGTACCGGGAAGAGCTGGGTACGATCCAGCACCCGACCGTCTGAAGAGAATGGCGGGCACTGGGGTGGCCGCAGGCTGGTAATATCAGGCTGGGAATGGCCAAAAACCGTGGCCCTTCCCACTCTGGTAATGCTAGGCTGCGGCTGCTTTATTGTATCTGGCTGGTTATGAAATCACACGTAATTTTTTTTCAATTATTTATTTTTTAAAAATGATGTGGTGTTCCCGCTATTTTTCATGACCAGCCAGATACAATAAAGCAGCAGCAGGCTAGCATTACCAGGGTGGGAAGGGCCATGGTTTTTGTCCCTTCCCGTCCTTATATTACTAGCCTGTGGCCACCCTGCTGCCTTGCTGTCGCTTCAGATGGTCGGGTACTGGATCGTACTCCCCTCGCGGCAGTGAGAACTGGGTAACACTAAGCCACTTCTTAGTAATGGACGCGCTCAATCAGACAGCAGCCATTACTAAGGCCATAATAAAGTATTAAAAAAAAACATAAGAATTTATTTTTTTATTGAAATCTGAACTCCCCCATGCAACCCTCTTTCACCATATATTTTTTTTTTAAAGTAGATCATCGCAGTAGTCCAATGAATCTGCGACGTATTACAAACGGTCCAGCGGAACCTACCAAAAAAAGTTAGCAGCATAAAAATTAAAAAAACATAAATTTGCAACAATAGAAACTATAGGTCAAGGAAAAATAATTCCCCTTCATGTAACTCTGCTTCCTGTCAACTGAAAAGTCATCCGCCAGAGGGAAAAATGTTTCACCATGGCAGAGTACAAGAAAGTCTAAGGGGGGATTCACACGAGCGTGTATTCGGTCCGTGCGGGCCGCGTGGTTTTCACACGCCACGCATCGACCAATACAAGTCTATGGGGCAGTACAGACAGTCCGTGCTTTTTGCGCAGCGTTTGTTCGCCGCGTACAAAACGCGACAGGTTCAATAACTGCGTATTTCGTGCATCACGCACCCATTGAAGTCAATGGGTGCGTGAAAACCACGCAGGTTGCACGGAAGCACTTCCGTGCGAACCGACTGAAACAGCGCACCAGCTGTCAAAAGGATGAATGTAAACAGAAAAGCACCACGTGCTTTTCTGTTTCCGAACATCCAAACGGAGTGTCTTTGAGATGAGCGAACCCGGACAAGCGAACCAAACTTCACCGGGTTCGGCCGAACTCGTTTTGGCCGAACCCGGCAAAAAAATGTCCGGTACGCGACGTCAGGACATAGTCACTGTCCAGGGGGCTGAAAGAGTTAAACTGTTTCAGCACCATGGACAGTGACTACCGATCCCAATAAACATGAACCTGTAAAAAAACGAAGTTCTGACTTACCGATAACTCCCGGCTTCTTCCTCCAGTCTGACCTCCCGGGATGACAATTCAGTCCAAGTGACAGCTGCAGCCAATCACAGGCCAAGCACAGGCTGCAGCGGTCACATGGACTGCCGCGTCATCCAGGGAGGTGGGGCCCGATGTCAAGAGAGGCGCGTCACCAAGGACGCGTCACCAAGGCAACGGCCGGGAGGGCAGATCTCGGTAAGTACGAACTTTTTCTTTTTTTTTAACAGGTTGCTGTATATTGTGTTCGGCATTCACTGTCGAGGGTGCTGAAAGAGTTACTGCCGATCAGTTAGCTCTTTCAGCACCTTGAACAGTGACGGGCGTCGACTAGCCTCATCTCTATGATGGCGGCTGCGCGAAAATCACGCAGCCGCGCATCATACACGGATGACACACGCAGCTGTCAAATGGTTTTTGCGCGCGCAAAACGCCGCGTTGTTTGCGCGCGCAAAAACGCAACGTCCGTCTGTATCTGCCCTAATTCCCAGGTGAGGCTTTCTTGTACTCCGCCATCAAGAAACGTTTTTCCACCTGGCGGATGATTTTTCCGTTGACAGGTAGCAGAGTTCTTCCGCAGCGGTGTTAGGGGGGCAAACTCGCCAATTGCCCAGTGCCCCCAGAATAGGCCGCTACTCTTGGGCCAGTGCTGTGTGTTTGCCCCGCGTACCCAAATTTGCCAGCCAAACCCCTAGCCATTGGCTCCCTGCTCCGCTGTTTGCTCTTGTAGGCCACAGCCTGGTTTAGACCTGAGGTCTACAAGAGATCGAGAGCACGCTGATGACGTCAACTGCCCGGCACGATGACGTCACTGCATCATGCCGTCAACGCCGGGACACTGAATTCAGTTAAATTTCATAAGTCTATTAGGTAATAAAAAGGGGGCATAAAAAAGTGGCATACAAAAGGGGGCATCCTTATTGTGGGGGCATAAAGCAGGCATTTTTACTGAGTGGGGGTGTAAAGAGGCAAAATTACTGTGGGGGCATTATTACTGAGTGTGGCAGAAAAAGTGGCATTACCACTGAGTGGAGACATTATTTCTGTGGGGACATAAAGGGGGTATTAGTACTGAGTGGGAATTCTATTACTGGGTGAGGGCCCTAAAAGTGGCTCTATCACTGAGTAAGGTATAAAGGGAACACTAACATTGTGTAGGGGAACAAAAGTAGCACTTACTGTGTGGGGCCTTTGGGGTAACAAAAGGCTGTGTGTACTATTACTGTGTGGGGCACCTAGTATAGTATGTATAGGGAGTTTGTGTAGAGGTAGGGAATAGTTAGGGAGTGCACTAGAATAGCAAGGAGCCAAAGATATCTGTGTCATATTCTGCAGGGCTTATGAAATCGTGTCCGGGAGAAGTTATCATTGCGGTCTTGGCTGGATGAAGAAGAAAAGGTGAAAGTGAGCGACTTCAATCTGAGAAGAAGTCACCTGTGAGTCACTCGATATAACTATACTGTAATCACTTATATGGTCTGCAGATATCTTGTGTATAACTGGCATCTACCTCTATAAGGTCACTGTATGGTGGTAATATTGGTCTATATATAGTGTGTCTTATTCACTAATAGTATGGTATTTTTTTCTGACACTATGTTGTAGTAATATGTGATCTTGGTTTGGTAGTTTTATTCAGTAACAGTATGGGGGTATTATTCAGTAACAGTATAAAGGTATTATTCAGTAACAGTATGGAGGTATTATTCAGTAACAGTATGGGGGTATTATTCAGTGACAGTATGGAGGTATTATTCAGTAACAGTATGGAGGTATTATTCAGTAACAGTATAAAGGTATTATTCAGTAACACTATGGGGGTATTATTCAGTGACAGTATGGAGAAATTCAGTAACAGTATAAAGGTATTATTCAGTAACAGAATGGAGGTATTATTCAGTAACAGTAAGGAGGTATTATTCAGTAACAGTACAAAGGTATTATTCAGTACAGGTATGGAGGTATTATTCAGTATCAGTATGGGGGTATTATTCAGTAACAGTATAAAGGTATTATTCAGTTACAGTATAAAGGTATTATTCAGTAACACTATAGAGGTATTATTCAGTAACAGTATGGGGGTATTATTCAGTAACAGTATGGAGGTATTATTCAGTAAAAGTATGGGGGTATTATTCAGTAACAGTATGGAGGTATTATTCAGTAACAGTATGGGGGTATTATTCAGTAACAGTATGGAGGTATTATTCAGTAAAAGTATAAAGGTATTATTCAGTAACAGTATGGAGGTATTATTCAGTAACAGTATGGGGGTATTATTAAGTAACAATATGGAGGTATTATTCAGTAACAGTATAAATGTATTATTCAGTAACAGTATAAAGCTATTATTCTGTAACACTACAGAGGTATTATTCAGTAACAGTATGGGGGTATTATTCAGTAACAGTATGGAGGTATTATTCAGTATCAGTATAGAGGTATTATTCAGTAACTGTATGGGGGTATTATTCAGTAACAGTATGGAGGTATTATTCAGTAAAAGTATAAAGGCATTATTCAGTAACAGTATGGAGGTATTATTCAGTAACAGTATGGAGGTATTATTCAGTAACAGTATGGAGGTATTATTCAGTAACAGTATGGAGGTATTATTCAGTAACAGTATGGAGGTATTATTTAGTAACAGTATGGGGGTATTATTCAGTAACAGTATGGAGGTATTATTCAGTATCAGTATGGAGGTATTATTCAATGACAGTATGGAGGTATTATTCAGTAACACTATGGGGGTATTATTCAGTGACAGTATGGAGGTATTATTCAGTAACAGTATAAAAGTATTATTCAGTAACAGTATGGAGGTATTATTCAGTAACAGTATGGAGGTATTATTCAGTAACAGTACAAAGGTATTATTCAGTAACAATATAAAGGTATTATTCAGTAACAGTATGGAGGTATTATTCAGTAACAATATGGGGGTATTATTCAGTAACAGTATAAAGGTATTATTCAGTTACAGTATAAAGGTATTATTCAGTAACACTATAGAGGTATTATTCAGTAACAGTATGTGGGTATTATTCAGTAACAGTATGGAGGTATTATTCATTATCAGTATGGAGGTATTATTCAGTAACATTATGGAGGTATTATTCAGTAACAGTATGGAGGTATTATTCAGTGACAGTATGGAGGTATTATTCAGTAACAGTATGGAGGTATTATTCAGTAAGAGTATGGAGGTATTATTCAGTAAAAGTATGGGGGTATTATTCAGTAACAGTATGGAGGTATTATTCAGTAACAGTATGGGGGTATTATTCAGTAACAATATGGAGGTATTATTCAGTATCAGTATGGAGGTATTATTCAGTAACAGTATGGGGTATTATTCAGTAACAGTATGAAGGTATTATTCAGTATCAGTATGGAGGTATTATTCAGTAACAGTGTAAAGAAATTATTCAGTAACAGTATGGAGGTATTATTCAGTAACAGTATGGGGGTATTATTCAGTAACAGTATGGAGGTATTATACAGTAACAGTATGGGGGTATTATTCAGTAACAGTATGGAGGTATTATTCAGTAACAGTATGGAGGTATTATTCAGTAACAGTATAGAGGTATTATTCAGTAACAGTATGGGGGCATTATTCAGTAACAATATGGAGGTATTATTCAGTAACAGTATGGAGGTATTATTCAGTAACAGTATGGAGGTATTATTTAGTAACGGTATGGGGGTATTATTCAGTAACAATATGGAGGTATTATTTATTGACAGAATGGAGGTATTATTCAGTAACAGTATGGAGGTATTATTCAGTAACAGTATGGGGGTATCATTCAATAACAGTATGGGGGTATTATTCAGTAATAGTATGGAGGTATTATTCAGTAACAGTATAGAGGTATTATTCAGTAACAGTATGAAGGTATTATTCAGTAACAGTATGGAGGTATTATTCAGTAACAGTATGGGGGTATTATTCAGTAACAGTATGAAGGTATTATTCAGTAACAGTATGGAGGTATTATTCAGTAACAGTATGGAGGTATTATTCAGTAACAGTATGGGGTATTATTCAGTAACAGTATGGAGGTATTATTCAGTAACAGTATGGAGGTATTATTCAGTAACAGTATGGGGGTATTATTCAGTAACAATATGGGGGTATTATTCAGTGACAAAATTAAGGTATTATTCAGTAACAGTATGGAGGTATTATTCAGTAACAGTATGGAGGTATTATTCAGTAACAGTATGGGGTATTATTCAGTAACAGTATGGAGGTATTATTCAGTAACAGTATGGAGGTATTATTCAGTAACAGTATGGAGGTATTATTCAGTGTCAGTATGGAGGTATCATTCAGTAACAGTGTAAAGGTATTATTCAGTAACAGTATGGAGGTATTATTCAGTAACAGTATGGAGGTATTATTCAGTAACAGTATGGGGATAATTATTCGGTAACAACATGGAGGTATTATTCAGTTACAGTATGGAGGTATTATTCGGTAACAGTATGGAGGTATTATTCAGTAACAGTGTGGAGGTATTATTCAGTAACAGTATGGGGATAATTATTCGGTAACAGCATGGAGGTATTATTCAGTAACAGTATGGAGGTATTATTCAGTAACAGTATGGAGGTATTATTCAGTAACAGTATGGGGGTATTATTCAGTAACAGTATAGGGGTATTATTCAGTAACAGTATGGAGGTATTATTCAGTAACAGTATGGAGGTATTATTCAGTAACAGTATGGAGGTATTATTCAGTAAAAGTATGGGGGTATTATTCAGTAACAGTATGGAGGTATTATTCAGTATCAGTATGGAGGTATTATTCAGTAACAGTATGGAGGTATTATTCAGTAACAGTATGGAGGTATTATTCAGTAACAGTATGGAGGTATTATTCAGTAACAGTATGGGGGTATTATTCAGTAACAGTATGGAGGTATTATTCAGTATCAGTATGGAGGAATTATTCAGTAACAGTGTAAAGGTATTATTCAGTAACAGTATGGAGGTATTATTCAGTAACAGTATGGGGGTATTATTCAGTAACAATATGGGGGTATTATTCAGTGACAGAATTAAGGTATTATTCAGTAACAGTATGGAGGTATTATTCAGTAACAGTATTGGGGTATCATTCAGTAACAGTATGGGGGTATTATTCAGTAACAGTATGGAGGTATTATTCAGTAACAGTATGGAGGTAATATTCAGTAACAGTATGGAGGTATTATTCAGTAACAGTATGGAGGTATTATTTAGTAACAGTATGGGGGTATTATTCAGTAACAATATGGAGGTATTATTCAGTGACAGAATGGAGGTATTATTCAGTAACTGTATGGAGATATTGTTCAGTAACAGTATGGGGGTATCATTCAGTAACAGTATGGGGGTATTATTCAGTAACAGTATGGAGGTATTATTCAGTAACAGTATGGAGGTATTATTCAGTAACAGTATGGAGGTATTATTCAGTAACAGTATGGAGGTATTATTCAGTAACAGTATGGGGGTATTATTCAGTAACAGTATGGAGGTATTATTCAGTATCAGTATGGAGGTATTATTCAGTAACAGTATGGAGGTATTATTCAGTAACAGTATGGAGGTATTATTCAGTAACAGTATGGGGGTATTATTCAGTAACAGTATGGGGGTATTATTCAGTAACAATATGGGGTATTATTCAGTAACTGTATGGAGGTATTATTCAGTAACAGTGTGAGTGTATTATTCAGTACATGTATGGGGGTATTATTCAGTAACAGTATGGGGGTATTATTCAATAACAGTATGGAGGTATTATTCAGTAACAGTATAAAGGTATTATTCAGTAACAGTATGGAGGTATTATTCAGTAAAAGTATAAAGGCATTATTCAGTAACAGTATGGAGGTATTATTCAGTAAAAGTATAAAGGCATTATTCAGTAACAGTATGGAGGTATTATTCAGTAAAAGTATGGGGGTATTATTCAGTAACAATATGTAGGTATTATTCAGTAACAGTATGGAGGTATTATTCAGTAACAGTATGGAGGTATTATTCAGTAACAGTATGGAGGTATTATTCAGTAACAGTATGGAGGTATTATTTAGTAACAGTATGGGGGTATTATTCAGTAACAGTATGGAGGTATTATTCAGTATCAGTATGGAGGTATTATTCAGTAACAGTATGGGGTATTATTCAGTAACAGTATGGGGGTATTATTCAGTAACAGTATGGAGGTATTATTCAGTAACAGTATGGCGGTATTATTCAGTAACAGTATGGGTGTATTATTCAGTAACAGTATGGAGGTATTATTCAGTATCAGTATGGAGGTATTATTCAGTAACAGTATGGGGGTATTATTTAGTAACAGTATGGAGGTATTATTCAGTAACAGTATGGAGGTGTTATTAAGTAACAGTATGGAGGTATTATTCAGTAACAGTATGGGGGTATTATTCAGTAACAGTATGGAGGTATTATTCAGTAACAGTATGGAGGTATTATTCAGTAACAGTATGGAGGTGTTATTCAGTAACAGTATGGAGGTATTATTCAGTAACAGTATGGGGGTATTATTCAGTAACAGTATGGAGGTATTATTCTGTATCAGTATGGAGGTATTATTCAGTAACAGTGTAAAGGTATTATTCAGTAACAGTATGGAGGTATTATTCAGTAACAGTATGGGGGTATTATTCAGTAACAATATGGGGGTATTATTCAGTGACAGAATTAAGGTATTATTCAGTAACAGTATGGAGGTATTATTCAGTAACAGTATTGGGGTATCATTCAGTAACAGTATGGGGGTATTATTCAGTAACAGTATGGAGGTATTATTCAGTAACAGTATGGAGGTAATATTCAGTAACAGTATGGAGGTATTATTCAGTAACAGTATGGAGATATTGTTCAGTAACAGTATGGGGGTATCATTCAGTAACAGTATGGGGGTATTATTCAGTAACAGTATGGAGGTATTATTCAGTAAAAGTATGGAGGTATTATTCAGTAACAGTATGGAGGTATTATTCAGTAACAGTATGGGGGTATTATTCAGTAACAGTATGGGGGTATTATTCAGTAACAATATGGGGGTATTATTCAGTAACTGTATGGAGGTATTATTCAGTAACAGTGTGAGTGTATTATTCAGTACATGTATGGAGGTATTATTCAGTAACAGTATGGGGGTATTATTCAGTAACAATATGGGGGTATTATTCAGTAACAGTATGGAGGTATTATTCAGTAACAGTATAAAGGTATTATTCAGTAACAGTATGGGGGTATTATTCAGTAACAGTATGGGGGTATTATTCAGTAACAGTATGGGGGTATTATTCAGTAACAGTATGGAGGTATTATTCAGTATCAGTATGGAGGTATTATTCAGTAACAGTATGGGGGTATTATTCAGTAACAGTATGGGGGTATTATTCCGTAACAGTATGGAGGTATTATTCAGTAACAGTATGGAGGTATTATTCAGTAACAGTATGGAGGTATTATTCAGTAACAGTATGGGGGTATTATTCAGTAACAGTATGGAGGTATTATTCAGTATCAGTATGGAGCTATTATTCAGTAACAGTGTAAAGGTATTATTCAGTAACAGTATGGGGGTATTATTCAGTAACAGTATGGGGGTATTATTCAGTAATAGTATGGAGGTATTATTCAGTAACAGTATAGAGGTATTATTCAGTAACAGTATGAAGGTATTATTCAGTAACAGTATGAAGGTATTATTCAGTAACAGTATGGAGGTATTATTCAGTATCAGTATGGAGGTATTATTCAGTAACAGTGTAAAGGTATTATTCAGTAACAGTATGGAGGTATTATTCAGTAACAGTATGGAGTTATTATTCAGTAACAGTATGGGGATAATTATTCGATAACAGCATGGAGGTAATATTCAGTAACAGTATGGAGGTATTATTCGGTAACAGTATGAGGGTATTATTCAGTAACAATATGGGGGTATTATTCAGTAACTGTATGGAGGTATTATTCAGTAACAGTGTGAGTGTATTATTCAGTACAGGTATGGAGGTATTATTCAGTAACAGTATCGGGGTATTATTCAGTAACAATATGGGGGTATTATTCAGTAACAGTATGGAGGTATTATTCAGTAACAGTATAAAGGTATTATTCAGTAACGGTATGGAGGTATTATTCAGTAACAGTATGTGGGTATTATTCAGTAACAGTATGGAGGTATTATTCAGTAACAGTATGGAGGTATTATTCAGTAACAGTATGGAGGTATTATTCAGTAACAGTATGGAGGTATTATTCAGTAACAGTATGGAGGTATTATTCAGTAACAGTATGGGGGTATTATTCAGTAACAGTATGAAGGTATTATTCAGTATCAGTATGGAGCTATTATTCAGTAACAGTGTAAAGGTATTATTCAGTAACAGTATGGAGGTATTATTCGGTAACAGTATGGGGGTATTATTCAGTAACAGTATGGGGGTATTATTCAGTAATAGTATGGAGGTATTATTCAGTAACAGTATAGAGGTATTATTCAGTAACAGTATGGAGGTATTATTCAGTAACAGTATAAAGGTATTATTCAGTAACGGTATGGAGGTATTATTCAGTAACAGTATGTGGGTATTATTCAGTAACAGTATGGAGGTATTATTCAGTAACAGTATGGAGGTATTATTCAGTAACAGTATGGAGGTATTATTCAGTAACAGTATGGAGGTATTATTCAGTAACAGTATGGAGGTATTATTCAGTAACAGTATGGAGGTATTATTCAGTAACAGTATGGGGGTATTATTCAGTAACAGTATGAAGGTATTATTCAGTATCAGTATGGAGCTATTATTCAGTAACAGTGTAAAGGTATTATTCAGTAACAGTATGGAGGTATTATTCGGTAACAGTATGGGGGTATTATTCAGTAACAGTGTGAGTGTATTATTCAGTACAGGTATGGAGGTATTATTCAGTAACAGTATCGGGGTATTATTCAGTAACAATATGGGGGTATTATTCAGTAACGGTATGGAGGTATTATTCAGTAACCGTATGGAGGTATTATTCAGTTACAGTATGGAGGTATTATTCAGTTACAGTATGGAGGTATTATTCAGTAACGGTATGGAGGTATTATTCAGTGACAGTATGGAGGTATTATTCAGTAACTGTATGGGGGTATTATTCAGTAACAGTATGGAGGTATTATTTAGTAACAGTATGGGGGTATTATTCAGTAACAGTATGGAGGTTTTATTCAGTATCAGTATGGAGGTATTATTCAGTAACAGTATGGGGGTATTATTCAGTAACAGTATGGGGGTATTATTCAGTAACAGTATGGGGGTATTATTCAGTAACAGTATGGAGGTATTATTCAGTAACAGTATGGAGGTGTTATTCAGTAACAGTATGGAGGTATTATTCAGTAACAGTATGGGGGTATTATTCAGTAACAGTATGGAGGTATTATTCTGTATCAGTATGGAGGTATTATTCAGTAACAGTGTAAAGGTATTATTCAGTAACAGTATGGAGGTATTATTCAGTAACAGTATGGGGGTATTATTCAGTAACAATATGGGGGTATTATTCAGTGACAGAATTAAGGTATTATTCAGTAACAGTATGGAGGTATTATTCAGTAACAGTATTGGGGTATCATTCAGTAACAGTATTGGGGTATCATTCAGTAACAGTATGGGGGTATTATTCAGTAACAGTATGGAGGTATTATTCAGTAACAGTATGGAGGTAATATTCAGTAACAGTATGGAGGTATTATTCAGTAACAGTATGGGGGTATTATTCAGTAACAGTAAGGAGGTATTATTCAGTATCAGTATGGAGGTATTATTCAGTAACAGTGTAAAGGTATTATTCAGTAACAGTATGGAGGTATTATTCAGTAACAGTATGGAGGTATTATTCAGTAACAGTATGGGGGTATTATTCAGTAACAGTATGGGGGTATTATTCAGTAACAATATGGGGGTATTATTCAGTAACTGTATGGAGGTATTATTCAGTAACAGTGTGAGTGTATTATTCAGTACATGTATGGAGGTATTATTCAGTAACAGTATGGGGGTATTATTCAGTAACAATATGGGGGTATTATTCAGTAACAGTATGGAGGTATTATTCAGTAACAGTATGGAGGTATTATTCAGTAACAGTATGGGGGTATTATTCAGTAACAGTATGGAGGTATTATTCAGTAGCAGTATGGGGGTATTATTCAGTAACAATATGGGTGTATTATTCAGTAACTGTATGGAGGTATTATTCAGTAACAGTGTGAGTGTATTATTCAGTAAAAGTATGTGGATATTATCAAGTAACAATATGGGGGTATTATTCAGTAACAGTATGGAGGTATTATTCAGTAACAGTATAAAGGTATTATTCAGTAACAGTATGGAGGTATTATTCAGTAACAATGTGGGGGTATTATTCAGTAACGGTATGGAGGTATTATTCAGTAACAGAATGGAGGTATTATTCAGTAACAGTATGGGGGTATTATTCAGTAACAGTATAAAGGTATTATTCAGTAACAGTATGGGGGTATTATTCAGTAACAGTATGGAGGTATTATTCAGTAACAGTATGGGGGTATTATTCAGTAACAGTTTGAAGGTATTATTCAGTAACAGTATGGAGGTATTATTCAGTAACAGTATGGAGGTATTATTCAGTAACAGTATGGAGGTATTATTCAGTAACAGTATAAAGGTATTATTCAGTAACAGTATGGAGGTATTATTCAGTAACAATATGGGGGTATTATTTAGTAACAGTATGGAGGTATTATTCTGTAACTGTATGGAGTTATTATTCAGTAACAGTATGGAGGTATTTTATCAGTAACAGTATGGAGGTATTATTCAGTCACTGTGGTTATGGTGTGGGGGTATTATTCAGTAACAGTATGGGGTATTATTGGTAATGTTGGTCTTACAATCTATGTAAATTACTGTGGTGGGGGCTGTGGGGAAGTGTGAGTGTGGCAGCAGATGATCAGGCTAAGGCCTGGTTTACACGAGCATGTGCGTTTTGCGCACGCAGAAAACGCGGTGTTTTGCGTGCGCAAAAGGCACATAACAGCTCCGTGTGTTATCAGAGTATGATGCGCGGCTGCGTGATTTTCGCGCAGCCGCCATTATTATGACACTCCGTTTGGATGTTTGTAAACAGAAAAAGCACGTGGTGCTTTTCTGTTTACATTCAGAGCTTGACAGCTGTTGCGCGAATCACGCAGTTCGCACGGAAGTGCTTCCGTGCGGCATGCGTGGTTTTCACGCACCCATTGACTTCAATGGGTGCGTGATGCGCGAACAGCGCACAAAGATAGGACATGTCGTGAGTTCTTTTCAGCGCACTCACGCTGAGCAAAACTCACGGACCATCTGCATGCCCCCATAGACTAATATAGGTGCGTACGACACGCGTGAAAAGGCCTAAGAGACAGTCTGCAGAGTGGCATGTGATGTACTTTGACATGCAGGTGATACTTACGTGTGGGATGTGGGCCCATAACTTGTGTACAGCCCAGGGCCTAAGATCACAGGCAGACCACAACAATACAGCAGGTAGAGCAAAGAAACGAGCCCAGGACGTGCCGCTTCAAAACAGGCCTTGAAGTTTCACCTGGCAAGAAGATGTGTTAAACCATTTTCAGTGATAATGCTGCGTTGTTGATCTATGTACTAAAGTAATACAGTAAGAAGAATTCTTTACAACTTTTCTATACATCAAACAGCACTTTAACAAATAAACAACAAATGTTTTCCTATTTTTTTTTTTTTTATATTTCGTGTATGTTGTGTAAAGCCAGTAATGACAAAAACTCGGATAGATTTGGGGGGGACGGACGACGTCTTTTTATAGTTTGCCTCAGGCAGCAGAGGGGCTAGGTTCACCCCTGGTAACCGGTATTTCTTTCTGTTCAGGTTCATTTCTACAATCTTCAGAAAAATCTATATCTTTTGTAAAAGGTGGCAGAGCCGAATTTGCTGCTAAACTAGCCTGGCAGAGAAAGGGATCCTTCCCCGAGCACAATGTGTATGCAGAATGGAGCGCGTCTACTGCAGATAACCCTGTGGTGGTGGATTTCAAGGTAAGGGAATTGAATTGAAAGAAATAATCTGTAATACTACATTTCTCCTCCAGTGGCCGCTGCAGGGGACATTTCTGGCTGGCCGGGAGCAGGACCCAGGGCAATCATCAGATCAGACGCTTCAGCCGCATTTTCAAAGGGGTTGTCTCTGATAAGACAAATTAAAATAATTATTTTTTCTGCCATTAGGGGGGAGCTCACTGCTTTCTGATTTATTATTACCATTTACCATTTGCAGCTCCCTCTAGTGGCTGCTGCTGGAATACAGAATTTTGTCATTTATTTGGATGGTTGTGGAAAGGGAGGCAGGAGATTAAGAGCTCTAAATCAGAAAAATAGAGCTTAGACCCCCCCCCCCCCCCCCCCACCCTCTATAAGAATTCTGGACCTATTTCAATAAAATAAAAAATAATCATAGGTACAATTTCCTGACCGAGACCCCCACTATTAACCCCTTCACCATCCTAATGCATATAATAGAATTATATCATTTATTATATTCTTATATGTGTTTAATCAGTAAACCACCCCAGACCTATTAGGTATTAACCCATACCCATCCTAGACAGACATGGATAATTGATATCACTATTAACCCCTTCCAGAGATACTAGATACTTATTGCTAAGCCACTCTAGACCACCAGGGCTATTACAGGAATACTATGACTAACCATGTAATAATATGTGATTTTGCAGTTGACACCAATTGTGGATCTAGTGACTAATATGTCATGTGCACTGACAAAACGTCGCAACCTCCTGAAAGCGTTTGATGAGTATTTAGGAAAGTTTGACCCATGTCGATGCTCGCAGTGCCCTAATAATGCCAGGACTGTATTACTGGACACGGAGTGCCGGTGCGTCTGTCAGCCTGGGACCTATGGGGAAAGTTGTGAGAAACGGGCTCCAGATTACAATTCAGGTAAATGAGATCCTACTGTATGTAGCTCAATTCTTGATATTAACACTATTCATATCTTAGGTTAATGGTGGTGAACTTTTACAATAAGGCTGTGTTCACACATATCACAGTTTTTGCAGCATTTTGCGACTTCAACACGATATAAAACGCAGGTATACACATGCTCTCCTAGAAGCATTATTTATAGGTGAGAATATAATGGCAC
Source organism: Rhinoderma darwinii (assembly GCF_050947455.1). NCBI lineage: Eukaryota > Metazoa > Chordata > Amphibia > Anura > Rhinodermatidae > Rhinoderma > Rhinoderma darwinii. Next base: position 625,465,299 of record NC_134687.1, read on the forward strand.
ATAGTATGGACCCATAAGGATCCCATGTGTTGCTATAGTGGGTCCATGGCCACAGCTCTGCTTGGTGTCAGTGTATGAAAAAAAATCTTGGTTTTCTCCGAAGATTAAAGTTAAGTAAATGGGACTGTGCCTCATTTCCCTACACATCTTGTGGCTGGGAGCGCTGATGTGCAGTGAAGAACTGGACGTCAGTCGGAAGATTAGATATCGTAGCGCTATGCTATCACTGTCTGTAATGGAAACAACCCATTAATACTTCTCACAGCCAAAGGTATCTCTTTTAGATTTTTGCTGCTGATGTGTTTAGCTTAAAAAAAACAATTGCCTAAACTCGATAACCCCTCAGCTGTAAGAAATATTACGTCTGTATTTTCAGCCTGTTTCCAATCACTGACAGCAAGCAGATACCTTGAAGAGTATGACGAACTGAAACACAAAGTATGGTAGAATTATACAAGACAGTACATATTAAATATATGAGTAGCAAAATACAGGGGATGTCCTATGCACACTTTTTCACTTTTATAATCCTTAAATCAGGCTGATTATATATAAACATAAATTAGGTGGGCATCCAAGTTCTAGGACCACCCACATTGCCAACGAGCGGCCCCAAGAGCAGAAAAACCAAACATTCTTGGCTATTCCCAACGCTCCCATTCACCTCTATGGAGAGGAACAACACATTCTGGTGCTGCTCTTTGGTCAAGAACGGGGACCTCTGAGTAGCAGAGATTGGATACCCACCTGATTTTACTTTTATAATCTGCCTAATTTATGAATTATTATAGCAAAAAGGTTCTTAAAGAGCAGCCCCTGCACAACTGTGTTTTGCTACTTACAGATATGTCCACCCTTACTTTTGCTTGAATTTGGTTAAAGACTCCCATTGCTCACGATTCAAATTCAATACAATAACACGACGTGCTAGCAAAAGCCTCGACAGGCTACCATTCACATCACAACCACTGGGTGGTCACACACAGGAAAGACAACTTCCGAAAGAGTATTTTGTGTTTTCTTTAAAGCTGTCGTCTCGCCCCACTCATCTTGGGATATGTTGAGCCGAGAGGAGAGGCAAGGAAGGACACATATGTATACATTTTACATGCTGCGCCATAAGTTTGCCAGTAGGTTAAATATATATATATACACTACCGTTCAAAAGTTTGGGGTCACCCAGAGAATTTTGTGTTTTCCATGAAAACTCACACTTATATTTATCAAATGAGTTGCAAAATGACTAGAAAATATAGTCAAGACATTGACAAGGTTAGAAATAATGATTTTTATTTGAAATAATAATTTTCTCCTTCAAACTTTGCTTTCGTGAAAGAATGCTCCATTTGCAGCAATTACAGCATTGCAGACCTTTGGCATTCTAGCTGTTAATTTGCTGAGGTAATCGGGAGAAATTTCACCCCATGCTTCCAGAAGCCCCTCCCACAAGTTGGATTGGCTTGATGGGCACTTATTGCGTACCATACGGTCAAGCTGCTCCCACAACAGCTCTATGGGGTTGAGATCTGGTGACTGCGCTAGCCACTCCATTACAGATAGAATACCAGCTGCCTGCTTCTTCCCTAAATAGTTCTTGCATCATTTGGAGGTGTGCTTTGGGTCATTGTCCTGTTGTAGGATGAAATTGGCTCCAATCAAGCGCTGTCCACACGGTATGGCATGGCATTGCAAAATGGAGTGATAGCCTTCCTTATTCAAAATCCCTTTTACCTTGTACAAATCTCCCACTTTACCAGCACCAAAGCAACCCCAGACCATCACATAACCTCCACCATGCTTGACAGATGGCATCAGGCACTCTTCCAGCATCTTTTCAGTTGTTCTGCGTCTCACAAATGTTCTTCTGTGTGATCCAAACACCTCAAACTTCGATTCGTCTGTCCATAACATTTTTTTTCCAATCTTCCTCTGTCCAATGTCTGTGTGCTTTTGCCCATATTAATCTTTTCCTTTTATTAGCCAGTCTCAGATATGGCTTTTTCTTTGCCACTCTGCCCTGAAGGCCAGCATCCCGCAGTTGCCTCTTCACTGTAGACGTTGACACTGGCGTTTTGCGGGTACTATTTAATGAAGCTGCCAGTTGAGGACCTGTGAGGCGTCTATTTCTCAAACTAGAGACTCTAATGTACTTGTCTTGTTGCTCAGTTGTGCAGCGGGCCTCCCACTTCTCTTTCTACTCTGGTTAGAGCCTGTGTGTGCTGTCCTCTGAAGGGAGTAGTACACACCGTTGTAGGAAATCTTCAGTTTCTTGGCAATTTCTCGCATGGAATAGCCTTCATTTCTAAGAACAAGAAAAGACTGTCAAGTTTCACATGAAAGCTCTCTTTTTCTAGCCATTTTGAGAGTTTAATCGAACCCACAAATGTAATGCTCCAGATTCTCAACTAGCTCAAAGGAAGGTCAGTTTTATAGCTCCTCTAAACAGCAAAACTGTTTACAGCGGTGCTAACATAATTGCACAAGGGTTTTCAAGTGTTTTCTAATCATCCATTAGCCTTCTAACACAGTTAGCAAACACAATGTACCATTAGAACACTGGAGTGATGGTTGCTGGAAATGGGCCTCTATACAACTATGTAGATATTGCATTAAAAACCAGACGTTTGCAGCTAGAATAGTCATTTAGCACATTAACAATGTATAGAGTGTATTTCTGATTAATTGAATGTTATCTTCATTGAAAAAAAACGTGCTTTTCTTTCAAAAATAAGGAAATTTCTAAGTGACCCTAAACTTTTGAACGGTAGTGTAAGTGTAAGTTTTCATGGAAAACACAAAATTGTCTGGGTGACCCCAAACTTTTGAACGGTAGTGTATGTATATATATATATATATATATATATATATATATATATATACACACTCCTCAACATTACTTGTGAGCAGCTTGCGTGGCCTAAGCGTGCTACCATGGCCTGCAGCGTCTCCAGACGTGTCTCCCATTGAGCATGTCTGGGATGTCATTGGTCGACAAATGCACCGGGAGCTGCCAGCAGCCAATCTTGATGATTTGCTTGCCCAAGTGCATTCAGCATGGCATAACATTCCAAAGACAACCATTAATAACCTCATTGATAGCATGCCAAGGAATGTAAGTGCGTGTACTTCTGCACGTGGTGCTCATACTTGATACTGAATAAATGAAGATGTTTGGAATATTTGGTTTCCATTTTTTTATCATTTGCATATCATTAACACGTTCATCGATCCTGTGATTTCCACAATTCCAGAGCTTTTCCTTCTTGGTGTTGCAATTGCAATGTTGAGGAGTGTATATATAGTCAGAAGTACTTGCAGGAATGTTCTCCATTGATGAGTTGGACTACTTACCCTCATTCTGTATGTCTAACGTCTCTAGTTGTGGTTGACGGGTCTTGGAGCTGCTGGTCGGCCTGGAGTTCATGTGACGCCTTCTCATATAAGAAAAGAACAAGAGAGTGTAACAATCCTGCACCCCGTAATGGGGGCAAACAATGCGAGGGTCCGCAGACGGAAGAAGAACACTGTTACGTCTCTCTGTTTGAAGACAAGTAGGTCAATAATAATTCTCTGCATTTTAAGTATAGCAGATACAATATACACTGTAACAAAAAGACTGTCAGAAATGGAAGTATGTTTTTAGATTCTATTTAAGCTCATTAACAAGCATTTTCTGCCTTATATAATAGATATGCTTAGACTGCAAGCAGGGTGAAGGAACTGTGAACTGTGTGGGTAGCTTCCTTATAAACTAAATTAAATAAAGACCAGGGCACCAATGTTATATTTGCTGGAGGGTGATCGGCCACAGCTTTTAATAAAACTTAAAAGCAAAAACCGCCTAGCTGTAAAAACCGCTATAATATTATCTGTAGCTAACGAGGCGTTATGCCTACCGCCAGACTCCCGACGGGCAAGTCCGCCCTCATAGCTCCACCTCAAACCAACCAAAGTCTCAAAAGACCGCCATGAAGGAGCCCTTGTACTCCCACACAGGGTTCTGACCCCCACCCAGCAGAAATAGTGCCTGTTCAATTCCGTCCCGTAGCCCGGAGAGAAAAATATCAACCCCAATATCGTTGAGGTGAACCCCATCATTCCTCATCAATTTGCTATTTTCCCCTTCCAGTTTAGCGATGCCGAACAACCACACCAGAACGGGCCCTAACAAATATGAACATGCGGCCATTAACTGTGCGCCTAATTCTTTCCACTGCATCTGAATCTCGCGCACCCTGCCATACCACATGGGGGACAATCTCCGACCAAACAAGTATCAGTTCAGGAAAAAAGGATGAAAAACGCTCCATATCAGAGCGCATTATAGTCATAAGCTCAGCCATTTTAAGGAAACAGAGATCGTTGCCCCCCGCATGAAAGACTACAATAACCAGGCCGTTGACCCCTCTGCTGATGTTTACCACTTCTGGAAGGATTTTGCACCACTTCAGACCATGTATTCCTACCCATGAGATGGTGATATCACGAATACCCAAAGCACGGCCACCAGGCCTGCATTCAGCCCGTTGAGCGGCCCAACATATGTATGAATGCACTAGTAACCATACGGAGGGCTTAATTGGTCTAAAAGAAAAGCATATAAATGTCAGAGCTATAACAACAAATCCGGAAGAATATACTTAGCGAAGCAAGCGGAACGCCAACGACCTATGCGCTGTACCTCAGCATCAGATAAACCGCCCTAGCGGCCTCAGTGGCCGCACCAATTCTAAACGAATGTGTTCCTAATTTTTTTGGAGAGGCGCCTGAAAGTATCAGGCACTGTGTGAACAAAGTTCTAAATTGATATATCGTGAGAGGGGTACTATCTACATGCACTAGGAATTGAGTGTGATTGGATCGAATAACAGAATATTCATTAATTAAACGAATCGGGCAGACTATGCTTTCAACAGCTCGCAACGGGATCCAAACTCCGTGGCCAAATATGTCAGTTTTGGATCTACGTACTCGTATTCGAGCAGTCTCTTTGTTGAAAATTACATCGGTGTGCTGTAAGCCCCTGGGTCTAGTTTTGGAAGGAGGCAATAATTCACTAATTCGAAAGGCATCGAAAAAGGCAAGACTAAAACTGAGGGACAACATAGTAATCTCATAAGGGGATGAGCAGATTTTCTGACATGCAATTACTAATTGGCATAGCAAATGATAAGAAACCGGGCATAGGGATTCCTGGAAAATATAACACTTTTTCCAGCCTTTTAGGGCCTGAGTGACTATAAAACGTTTGCCAACATCTGTCCAACCCAGTAATTTGAAATAAAATGAAATACCAGATAATCTTTTCTGCACTGCTATACCTGATACGTTCAGAGATCGTAAGGACAGTAAATACTCAACCGTCACCTCCAGTCGTAACATATCCAAAGATGAAACATTGTGACCTTTCACAACTTGTAACCAGTCTAACCACGCCTTACCATGCCTTTTCCACGTAGCAGGCGCTACAGATGAACCCACGAGAGACATCAGTTGAGGTCCACCAACTCTTATAAATGACTCGGGCAGGGTATGCCAACCATCTCTGCATTGGGAAGCAAAGAGAGGAATTCTTGCCATTGAAAACGTGATAAAGAGTTAGTGATCACATTTTTAACACCTGGAACATGTCTGGATCTGAAGAAAATATTATATTGCAAACAACGAAACACTAAATGCCTTAGTAACGATATAACAAGTGTTGAAGAACAAGACAGACTGTTAATCCAAGCAACCACACTGGTATTATCGGACCAAAAGCAAATGTTACGATTTTGAAATGATGTACCCCAAATTTCCACTGTCACTATTATTGGGAAAAGCTCCAATAAAGTACGATTTCTGCAAAGGCCGACACTAGGCCATATCGCAGGCCAGGAGGAGGCGCACCATGTGTAGCCAAAAACAGCTCCAACACCACAGGAGCCAGATGCATCAGTGTATAAAGATAACTCCGCATTGTGACATTCTCCTGCCCTGAAACATGTATGACCATTATAATTGCAAAGGAAACTCCACCATATAGTTTTAGTCAGCTTTTAAGGGTTTGGTGAGGTGAATATGATGGCGTGGTAGCCAATGATAAATGGCAGGAAAATTCCTGCCCATCGGCATAACCCGGCAAGCAAAGATCAAAAGGCCAAGCAGGGACTGCATCTGTTTTAACGTTACCTTTGGTACTCCGCAAAAACATTCTATCATGTCAAAAAGTTTCTAAGCTTATCATCCGGTAATCTAAAAACGATTAACATAGTGTCAATTTCAATGCCCAGGAAGGACAGCCTTGTGGCAGGACCTTCCGTTTTTACAACGGAAAGAGGGACACCGAAACGAGACATGAAGAAGTAAAAGGTACTGGGCATATATTGGCAGGTATCACTATCACCCGGGGCAACAAATAAAAAGTTGTCAAAATAATGGATTGCCGACCGTGTGCCAATCTCATGTCGCACCACCCATTCAAGGAAAGAGCTAAACAACTCAAGATAGTGGCATGATATGGAGCAGCCCATCGGTAAGCAAGTATCAAAATAATAGTTATTTTCAAAGAAACATCCGAGCAGATAATAGCAATCTGGGTGCACTGGTAATAGACAAAAGGCAGACTCAATGTCAGACTTTGACATAAGGCCAGCTCGGCCCACCTCCCACCTCGGTCCGCCTCCCTGACCAACGCTACTGCGCGATCAAAGGAACCGTAAGAGACCGAGGAATCCTCAGACAAAATCCCACCGTTGACTGATAGGCCTTTTGGAAATGACAGATGGTGAATAAGGCGGAACTTACCGACTTCCTTCTTCAGAACTACGCCTAAAGGGGAAACCCGTAGGTTTGGCAAGGGTGGATGGTCGAAAGGACCTTCAATTCTGGACAAAGATATTTCCTTGGCTAACTTCTCCCTAAGTACCCCCGGGGGCCGATTTTAGTTGTCCGCAAATAAAAATGTCTGCTCAGATTAAACAGTATAAAGAAACCAAAAGTGAAGCCAAAACGTAATTGTGCTACTGCTATCTTATCCGGGTATTTGTCTAGTCAAGGCGCCATCGCGGTTACGCTCACTGGGGTCCTTTGCATCACCGTGTGTATTTTGCTTTGTAGGTAGCTTAGGGGCTAGGCAGAGTACTCATGCTTATATTTACATAACCCCGGATACTTGTAGTGTCCCTCATTGTATAACTAGCATGCGCCTGGTCTGCCGACGACCACAGACCTCTGAGCAAAGGAAGCTGCAAAGCCAGCGGCCATTGATGGAAAGGGGTGTGTTTTTTTGCGCCATCATAAGACGCAACCATACGTCAATTGATTTGACTCCCCAACCAATCTCCAGTTGTAACCCTAGACGCCTTCTGAAATCTTCGTCATATCGCCATCATGCAGAACCGCCATGCGATTTATAAGCACTATAAACACTCAAAGTAAATAAAAAGTTCAGCTCAGCGCAGGGGCCACAGCAGGGGGGGGGAGCTTATTTAAAACAGTTTTAAAGCAGACACAATCTCTGATCCATTACCTCCCGTTCCCCAAGTCCCAGTATAAGGAAACACGTCACTGGCGTAGTATTAGCATCCTGTCGCAGTGGAGATCTGGATACCAGGCTAGGCGCCCTGGAAACATGTCTAGGCTGCTGCCTTTTTCGTCTTCTGAGCACCGCTCTACCAGACTCCTCAGATGCACTGGATGACGCCCCAGATGTTGAGGGAGAACGCCACCTGGAGGATCTGGAGTGCCGCCTTCTCCCGAAGACCCTGGAATGGTGTCGGGAATGGTGCCTAGTATGCACAGCGGAACCACGGCGACTATGCCTATAGAAACCCTGGGAAGAGGATGGATGAGGGGGATCTATGTCTCCTACCTCGTGACCTTTCATAACCTTGTGGTAATGGATGAGAAACTACAGGTGTTAATTGTGGCAATGGAGGTGATATTAAAGGTGATATTCCTATAGAAGTATGAGTTTGGCTGAGCAGGGGAGGAGAATCCAGGGGAGTGATGCCAGGCTCTCTCACTATATGATCGACCGGTATAGTGCTGGTCTCATCCTGTTGCTGCATCAAGTACAGGGGAGGAGGATGCAGTGTCTCTGGGGGAGTAGGGGCAACCTCAGAGGCAGAGGAAGAGCTGGCCTGACCTCCCATATTGGTGGCAGCGGGAAAAAGTGGCGGGCGAACACCGCCAGCGAGGGAGGAAATGAGGGGCGGAACTAACTGTTCACGCTGCCTCGCAACTTGTCTGGGGGGCAGTACGGGCTAGCCGGGGCATAAGAGCAGGGGATGGAGTGCTGGGACTAAGCCGCTCGGGAGGGTGGGTCTGCCTAGCAGTCCGCCGGCCACCCGCAGCGTTAGTAATATGTGTGGACGGAATCGCTGTAGCGGCAGGTGGGGAAGCCAGCTACGCAAGGAAGTGGCTGAGCCAACCTTCCCTGTTAGGATATGAGCCCTAAAGGCCCCAATCAAATCACCATCAGCAGCAGCCATGGCACTCTTTTTCTGGACAGGGCAGTGGTACTCACAACTCGCCTCCAGGATCCAGTAGAAAGAGGAAGAACTCAACATAATACTTGTAATATAAACCCCTGCTCATGTGCAGGGCCAAGGCTCAGAACCTTACACTATTGGCCCATATGTGACCAGTACCAAATCATACCATGCAGTGAAAGGGAGGTTCACTAAGTGGTTGCATCCGCATGTTTTAACCATTTACCAGTGGAATGAAAACTATAAACTGATTAACCCCTAGTCAGCTACCCAAGGTAAAACCCCATCTCTAAACTTCTGACCCAATTACAGTCAGTGTGCCCCCTCCCTGCTTGGTTGGATGCACCTCAGAAACAGTGGAGTACTGGAACAGTCTGCCTGGCAACATAACCAGACAACAAGAGGGTCATACTTGAGACGGAAATAAAGTTCAAGATTTAATTAACAAATAACACTAAATACTACAGGGTCAAGGACTTGGGAAAATATAAATAGAAACAGCAGTGCCGAATCCACGCCACTGGAGCAGCAACCGCACTTTCCTGTCGCATGTGCCGAATGTGTTTCACATATATTTAAACCGTAAAATGTTCTTTAATGGTTGGATTTCATATAAACTCCTTTATGTTTTTTGTTCAGACGCTTTTAAAAAGACTTTCCCGCACTTGCTGTGTACTTTTTTTATGCTATTAAAAGAGATTGTTTTTTCATGACAGAGAGGTTTTTTTTTTTACACAACGCAAAATGCATAAAAAAGTTGAAAACATGCTTTGCCCAGTGGCGGATCCCCATAGGTCTGTTATGGGCGGTCGCCCGGGGGCCCAAGACTCCCGGGGGGGCCATGGCCGCCCAAAGCCCACATCGCAGTTTTGTTAAGTTTCTGCTGCAAATCGCGGACAAAACTGAAGGCCCCTGGACTCAATTGTATTGGTGTCCTTTGGATGCGGATACAATTGACATCGCTGGCAAGGCAAAGAAATCATCAGTTACCTTCCCCGCCATCCGGATTTTTTCTGTGATGCAGGTGGCGTGATGCGTCGCTCCGCTGGATGCGGCTTGGTCAGAAGAGAGCAGGCCTGCATCGTCGGAGAAGAGGACGGTGCTGGAACGGGGACAGGTAAGTGTGGTGCTATCTACAGGGGGGTGGCGCTTTCTACAGGGGGCTGTGTGTCGTATCTACAGGAGGCTGTTTGGCACTATCAACAAAGGGGTGGTGCTATCTACAGGGGTGGTGCTATCTACAGGGGGCTGTGTGGCACTATCTATAGGGGGCTGTGTGGCATTATGTACAGAGGGGGGCTGTGTCACAATCTACAGGCGGCTGTGTGGCGCTATCTATAGGGGGAGTGTAGAACTATCTACAGGGGGCTCTGTGGCGCTATCTATAGGGGGCTGTGTGTGATGCTATCTACAGGGGATGTATGATGCTATCTACAGGGGGTGTGGCGCTATCTATAGGGGGTGTGGCACTATTTGCAGAGGAGGATGTGTGGCGCTATCTATGGAGCGAGGTGTGGCACTATCTACTAGGTGCTGTGTGGCGGTATTTATAGGGGTGCTGTGTGTGATGCTATCTACTGGAGAGGTGTGGGGGCACTATCTACATGGACTGTGTGGTGATATCTACAGAGGGGGGGTGTGGCGCTATCTACAGGGTGGTGTGTGTGGCGCTATCTACAGGGGCTGTGTGTGGCGCTATCTACAGGGGGCTGTGTAGCACTATCTACAGGGGGGCTGCATGGCGCTTTCTACAGGGGGGCTGTGTAATACTATCTATAGGGGGCTGTGTGGCACTATCAACAGGGCTGTGTGTGATGCTATCTAGAGGGGTTTGTGGCACTTTCTACAGGGGGCTGTGTGGCACTATCTATAGGGGGCTGTGGTGCTATCTACAGGGGGCTGTGTGGTGCTATCTATAGGGGTGTGGCACTATCTGCAGGGGGCTGTGTGGTGCTATCTTTAGGGGGCAGTGTGTGATGCTATCTACATTGTGGGGTGTGGTGCTTTCTATAGGGGGTGTGGCCCTATTTACAGGGGGGCTGTGTGGCACTATCTACAGGGGGCTGTGTGGCGCTATCTATAGGGGGTTGCACTATCTACAGGGGGCTGTGTGGCGCTATCTATAGGGGGGCTGTGTGTGATGCTATCCACAGGGGGGTGTGGGGCACTATCTACAGGGCTGTGTGTGCCACTTTCTACAGGGTGGGTTTGTGTGGCACTATCTACAGGGGCTGTGTGTGGCGCTATCTACAGGGGACTGTGTGTGGTGCTTTCTACATGGGGTTGTGTGAAGCACTATCTACAGGGGGGTGTGGCACTTTCTACTAGTGGCTGTGTATGGCACTATCTACAGGTAGGGTGTGTGTGGCGCTATCTGCGGGGGCTGTGTGTGGCGCTACCTACAGAGGGCTGTGTGTGGCACTACCTTCAGGGGGGCTGTCTGGCACTATCTACAGGGGGTCTGTGTGGTGCTATCTATTGGTGGGCTGTGTGGCGCTATCTACAAGGGGCCGTGTAATGCTATCTATAGGGGTCTGTGTAATGCTATCTATAGGGGGCTGTGTAATGCTATCTATATGGGGGCTGTGTGGCACTTTCTACAGGGGGCTGTGTGGCACTAGCTATAGGGCTGTGTGCGATGCTATCTACAGGGGGTGGCACTTTATACAGGGGCTGTGTGTGGCGCTATCTACAGGGGGGTGGCACTATCTACATGGGGCGTGTGTGGCACTATCTACAGGGGGTGTGTGTGGCACTGTCTACAGGGGGGCTGTGTGGCGCTATCTACAGGGGGCTGTGTGGCGCTATCTATAGGGTGGCTGTGTAATGCTATCTACAGGGGGCTGTGTGGCGTAATCTATAGGGTGGCTGTGTAATGCTATCTACAGGGGGCTGTGTAATGCTATCTATAGGGCTCTGTGTGGCACTATCAACAGGGCTGTGTGTGATGCTATCTACAGGTGTGTGTGGCACTTTCTACACGGGCTATGTGTGGCACTATCTACAGGGGGTGTGTGTGATGCTATCTACAGTGGGCTGTTTGACGCTATCTATAGTGGGGATGTGTGTGATACTATCTACAGGGTGAGGTGTGGCGCTATCTATAGGGGTATATGGCACTATTTACAGGGGGCTTTTTGGCACCATCTACAGGGGGCTGTGTGGTGCTACAGGGGGGCTGTGTGGCGCTATCTATAGGGGAGCTGTGTGGCACAATCTACCGGGCTGTGTGTGATGCTATCTAGAGGGGGGGGGCCCTTTCTACAGTGGGTGTGTGTGTGTGTAATGCTACCTACAAGGAGCTGTGTGGCGCTAAATATAGGGGGGCTGTGTGTGATGCATTCTACAGGGTGGGGTGCTATATAACTGGGGTGTGTGGCCCTATTTACAGGGTGCTGTGTGCCACTATCTAGAGGGGCGCTATCTATAGGGGGCTGTGTGTGGCACTTTCTAAAGGGGGCTGCGTGTGGTGCTATCTACAGGGGTGTGTGTCACTAACTACAGAGGGTGTGTGTGTAATGCTATCTACAGGAGGCTGTGTGGTGCTATCTATGTGTGTGATGCTATCTACAGGGTGGGGTGTGGCACTTCCTATAGGGGTATGTGGCACTATTTACAGGGGGCTGTGTGGCGCTATCTTTACGGGGGCTGTGAGGCGCTATCTATACGGGGGCTGTGTGGCAGTATCTAAAGGGCTGAGTGTGATGCTATATACCGGGGGGGGGGGGGTGGCACTTTCTACAGGGGGCTGTGTGTGGTGCTATCTACAGGGGGTGTGTGTGGTTCTATCTCCAGGGGGTTGTGTGGCGCTATCTACTAGAGGCTGTGTGTGGCACTACACAAGAGGTGTGTGTGTGTGTGTGTGTGTGTGTGTGCGTGTGTGTGTGTGTGTGTGTGTGTGTGTGTGTGTGATGCTATCTACAGGGGGATGCACTTTCTACAGGGGGTGTGTGTATAATGCTACCTACAGGTGGCTGTGTGGCGCTATCTATAGGGGGGTTGTGTGTGATGCTTTCTACGGGGTGGGGTGTGGTGCTATATATAGGGGTGTGTGGCACTATTTACAGGGAGGCTGTGTAGCACTCTCTACAGTGGACTCTATCTTTAGGGGGGCTGTGTGTGGAACTATCTACAGAGGGTGTGTGTGTAATGCTATCTACAGGGGGCTGTGTGGCGCTATCTATGTATGTGATGCTATCTACAGGGTAGGGTGTAGGCACTTCCTATAGGGGTGTGTGGCACTATTTACACGGGGCTGTGTGGCGCTATCTATAAGGGGGCTGTGTGGCGCTATCTATATGGAGGCTGTGTGGCAGTATATACAGGGCTGTTTGTGATGCTATATACCGGGGGGTGTGGCACTTTCTACAGGGGGCTGTGTGTGGTGCTATCTACAGGTAGGGTGTGAGTGGTGCACTATGTACTGTGGGGCTGTGTGGCGCTATCTATGTGGGGCTGTGTGGCAGTATCTACAGGGCTGTGTGTGATGCTATATACCGGGGGGCACTTTCTACAGGGGGCTTATGTGGTGCTATGTACAGGGGGTGTGTGTGTGGTGCTATCTACAGGGGGTTGTGTGGCGTTATCTACTAGAGGCTATGTGTGGCACTACACAAGAGGTATGTGTGTGATGCTATCTACAGGGGGTTGTGTGGTACTATCTACAGGGGGCTGTGTTGCACTATCTATAGGGGGTGGCACTATTTGCAGGGAGGGCTGTGAAGCACTATCTACAGGGGGCTGTGTAGCGCTATCTATAGGGGATTGTGACCCTATCTACAGGGGGACTGTGTGGCTCTATAGGGGGGGGCTGTGTGTGATGTTATCTACAGGGGGGTGTGGGGCACTTTCTACAGGACTGTGTGGTGCTATATACCAGGGGGGGCACTTTCTACAGGGGGCTGTGTGTGGTGCTATGTACAGGGTGTGTGTGTGTGTGTGTGTGTGTGGTGCTATCTACAGGGGGTTGTGTGGCGTTATCTACTAGAGGCTATTTGTGGCACTACACAAGAGGTGTGTGTGTGATGCTATCTACAGGCAGTTGTGTGGTACTATCTACAGGGGGCTGTGTTGCGCTATCTATAGGGGGTGGCACCATTTACAGGGAGGGCTGTGAAGCACTATCTACAGGGGGCTGTGTAGCGCTATCTATAGGGGATTGTGACCCTATCTTCAGGGGGCTGTGTGGCTCTATCTATAGGGGGGCTGTGTGTGATGTTATCTACAGGGGGGTGGGGCACTTTCTACAGGACTGTGTGTGGCACTTTCTACAGTGTGTGTGTGTGTGTGTGTGTGTGTGTGTGTGTGTGTGTGTGTGTGTGTGGCACTATCTACAGGGGCTGTGTGTGGAGCTATCTACAGGGGATGTGGCACTGTCTACAGGTAGGGTGTGTGTGGCGCTATCTACAGGGGGCTGTGTGGAGCTATCTACAGGGGGCTGGGGGTGTGACACTTTCTACAGGGGCTGTGTGTGGCGCTATCTACGGGGGGTGTGGCACTATCTACAGGTGATGTGTGTGTGATGCTATCTACAGGGGGGCTGTGTGGCGCTATCTACAGGAGGGCTGTGTGATGCTATCTACAGCAGTGTGTGGCACTCTCTACAGGGGCTGTGTGTGGCACTATCTACTGGGGTGTGTGTGGCGCCATTTACAAGGGGCACTGTGTATGTGGAGCTTTACAGTGTTTGACACAATTATATTCAGGGGCATAGTGTTTGGTACTATTTTATTCAGGGGTGCAGTGTATGGTTATTATTATATTTAGGGGCACAGTGTGTGGCACCATGAGAATTTTATCTTCGTTTATAGGTGCAAAAATGTTGGAAAAGTGAGGATCCAAAGACATCTGAGTGTCTGCAGAAAATCTTCAGAAATGGATAATGGCCGGGAAAAGTCGTCATGAGGTCTGTACCGGATGGAGAAAAAAAGAGGAAAGAAACTACTAGAATCTGAGGAGATGTCACCTGTGAGTCACTAGATTTATAGAGAATCTGTCAACTCTCCTGACATGTTTAGTATAGGAAATCCTTGTATTTCACAAAAAGTCTTTGTGCAGTCCAGGACTGATAGACAAATGGAGGTTACGATTCCCCTTGTTAGGAGCATGTGTCCCTGCACAGTTTGACACTGTCAGCGATGGTTGGAGACTGGCAGTATGTAGGGACACAATCCTTTGACAAGGGGAATTATAACACCCATTTGTTAATGCTTGCACAAAAAAGTAGTATTAACAATAGTTACGGCGCGGCAGGGCAGCGGTGGAGAAGGGGGGCCCAAGTTTGGGTAACCGCTCAGTGCCTATGATCTGCTCAATCCACCACTGGCTGTGTCTCAAATTTATTATGTGTTTTAGACACTTTTTTTCACCTTCCTAAACATTTTTTTTGAAAAGTGTCTAGAAAAAGGGGCATGGCTAAGAGAAGTCGTTAAATGCAGCGGCTTATGCAATTTTATTTATTTTTTGGTGCAAAATTTTGCTGTAAGGTATGCAAGCCAAGAGGTGGCATAAGGAAATGAAAAGTTCTAACACAGCTAGCAAGATGCACCAAATTTATCACACAAAAGTCTGATAAAGTTAAACATATTAAAATTAGAAGAAATTAGTATTAAGAAATC
Organism: Rhinoderma darwinii; assembly: GCF_050947455.1. Taxonomy (NCBI): domain Eukaryota; kingdom Metazoa; phylum Chordata; class Amphibia; order Anura; family Rhinodermatidae; genus Rhinoderma; species Rhinoderma darwinii. Next base: position 625,480,390 of record NC_134687.1, read on the forward strand.
TCATAGAGGAACCCTAAAATAGAATTTATGTTTGTGTCGATATAGTTTAACATTTTGGCGTAAATGTATCAGTGCGAGGGCTTCGGACATATTTAGAGGGGGTTATTAGGTTTTTCATAGTTTGTTTAGTGTTGTTTTATTATTTGTTTTACTTTTAGATTTTTTTTTACTATAACTTTATTTTTATACATTACATATTTCTCTTGTTACTGGGGCTGTAATAGGGGAAAACAGCCCTGATCATCTGACAGTTGTCACAATCAGGACTCTGCTTGGTCTAGTTAAACCCAACAGCACTTTCACCTGACAGTTGTCCTGGTGATGTGATCACCGAGATCAGTAGGGGCAGCGACACTGCCTCTAATTGTATATACAGCGCTCATTCAGTACTGTGTATACACAGATCAAAAAGGCAGGAACGATTAAAAAAAAGACTACCCACCTGCAGCGCAGTAAATCCCTTAATAGGCGTGGTCCAGTTTAGCAAACCTATTTTCATACACCCTATTAGTGAATTTTGAGATAATAGATGGGGTCCTCTGTTCAGGATCCTCATCTCTTGGTCAGAGTGGAGAGCTGTTATAAAGAGCATCTCTCGCTCTGGAGGACCTGTCCTGTCCTGCATTACACAAACAACACATTAAAATGATTGAACACTGTGTAATGCTTAATTTCACCTGTGGTGGTACTGCAGAATAATTGGACACTTACTGACAGGTTTCCCCACAGATTACAGCTGATCGTTGGGTGTCTCAGCAGGGGCGTGGCTAGGTTCACCAGCACCCGGGACAAAAATTCAGTTTCCCCCCCCCCCCATACTCTTTCCCAACATCTCCTTCCCCCTCGCCATGTTTGTTTTCTCATGAAATCAATAAGGTGTCATTTTTTCCAAATTTTTTTAAAACACATTTTACAAGCAATATTGTTCTATATACACCAGAACCAAGCTCATTACATATACACAGCACCAGAACAAAGCTCATTACATATATACAGCACCAGAACAAAGCTCAGTACATTTATACAGCACTAGAACCATGCTCAGTGCATATATACAGCATCAGAACCAAGATTAGTACATATATACAGGGCCAGAACCAAGCTCAGTACATATATACAGTGCCAGAACCAAGCTCAGTACATAAATACAGCACGAGAACCAAGCTCAGTACATAAATACAGCACCAGAACAAATACATCTCAATTTAGTGCAACCTCTGCCATATAGGTTTGCAGTAAATTGTACACTGCTCCCAGACGTACACAGCTCTGAGATGTTGAAAGGTGCTGCATGGCCGGGCACGGAACGTACCCGGCTATTCATCGCCTATAGTGCAGGACGGGGTGGTGATGGCTGGTTTCAGTGGCGCCGCCGCCCCCTCAGAGAGGCAGCCGGCTGCCGTCATAGAGGGTGCGGCCCTGGCGCCTTCTCCTACCTTCCCTTTTAGTTACGCCCAGGGCACTTGCCCCGCCTCCCCCCTAGCTATTCCCCTTTTTTGTGATCTGCTTATTGCCAAGGACTCTTTTTTTAACAAGTAGCGATTGACCAAAGGAGAGAAACCCTTTAACGGCGCTAGTAAAAACATGGTGTTTTCAAGTTATCCTTCCATCAAGTTGTTTGTTCCTTCTCATAGTTTTCTGAATTCATTCTCTAATCCACAGTTTTAGTAAGAAATAACTAGAGATTTGTCAGAACCGGTTTGGTTTCCAGTCCTTAAATCTTCTACGATTATTGAAATCTAAACAACAATATGAAATGTGTTTCAAAGACCAGAAATTGTCACTTCTGAGGGTTGTAAATTCCTGGTGGGCAAATTTGAGTCAGAATTGTTATCAAAAGCCATAAATAAATTAAATACACACATTGAACACAGAGTTCTCCAATGAGACGAGTTTAGGAAAGCAATAGGGAACAGTTGAGTTACAGATGATGAATACAGATTACATTTATGAAATCTGTTTCTTTGCTTCCTGGCTCATTTCCAATGTTCTCTGGTGTCTGGTAACAACACAAGAAACTTCTTAAAATGGAGCCTTCAAATGTGCACCAAACAAGTTTTTTGGGCAGTGTTCATTTTGTGTCTGACCATGTTATAATAGATTACAAAATATTACAGTTTTTTCAGTGGCCACTAGATGTCAGCACAACACTCAGACCAATAAAATGAACAAACCACTCATTTTACAGCCTACTGTGAAACTGAATATTATCACTTCACTGATTGAAAAATGAATGTCATAAAGATGACCCTGTTACCCAAACTGTTATATTTTTTAAGGTTTCCCCCAGTTGCAGTCCTTTGCCATTTTTTACGAACCATACAACGTGTGGCAATCAAATCTGTTAGGCAGGGCTTAGTTCCTACAGTGAAAAGAGCCACCCTCTTCAGACACAAATCCAAAGGAGGAATGGCAGTGCCAAATTTAACTAAATACTACCAAGCGGCACAAATTTCCCAACTGGCCTTAAACCATGTCACCCCCAGTCCTACTCTATAGCTAGCTCTAGAAGCCTAAGAGTGCCACCCTCTGACACTAGATTGGTTGGCCACACACTTTAAATGAGGAGTTTCCTGCTGGAGAGACGACACCCCCGGACGAAGGCATTTCGCCGAAACGCGCGTCGGGACTGACGTTCTCTCCAAGCAGAGGACCACAATGGGTATGTTACATGCTTCTTTGCTTTGGTTTTTTTCCACCTAACTTGCCTGTATCCTGTATTGCTAGCACATCATTGTCATTTCTGGACCATAGTTGTTCATTTATTGTTGATAACCCATGTGCTGGTTAAATTTACACCCTATCCACACATAACGCATAACAAAATCATCAATGTGATCAGGCCATTTGCACCCAGATCAAGAATATATATTTTTGACTTTGTCATTTATCCCCTTGTGTTTGTATGTTCTCTGCAAGTGTCAGACGTCTCTGTGCTTTTGCTCAGTACGACCCATCTTTTAATGTTGTATTTTCTCAATAAAATTGTTCTATTTTTCCTATCTACTTGTGTTAATTGTGCCCTATACGCTTTTAGGTTTACACTAGATAATCTTCTCTGTATCCCCCCTCATAGTTTTCACATTAACAGCCGTATTATCTGCCACAAATTTAGTGTGTGGGATGGGGTGAAGTATTCGGCTGGTTTTATTTCTCCTCACTTCCCATTAGTCTCTCTATGTAATAATCCTGGTAGGGAAAAAAATCCCTCAGCTTTTCGAGAGTGGTCACTGGTAGGTATAACTAAGGTCCTCATCTTCTGATGACGGATGGCATTAAACTGTTTCCTGCTTTCAGGAGTGATTAAATTTATCCTCGTTGACATTTTTTAGATATCTCCATCTGAAGCACCTTGTCTTATCCATCCTCTCCTCCGCTTCTTATACTTACTCCATTTGAACAAAGGTGTAAATCATCCCTCCACTCTCCAAATCTTATAACAATGATTTATTCTGGCCTAATCCATGCTCCATTTGACTCCCAACTCTCATACGTTACTAAATGGGAATCGGATTTGGGGTCCACCCTGTCTGATTCCTGATGGTCCCAAATTCGTCCCTCTTGCTCAAAGGGGATTCTCAATACTCTCATGATTGAAACCAACTGAAAAAATCTAACCAGATGGTATCTCACACCGATGCGAATTGACTTTACTGTCCCGCGCTATCCTCCCAATTGTTTTTGAGGCCATTCTACCACCGGAGACATGCTCCACATTTGGTCGACATGTCCTAGGGTTAAGTGGCTGGGGATCAGGACATTTTCAGTGAAATTTTTCTTGACAGAACATAGCATCCCTACAAGTCCATGGGATGCTGCCCTTAATAATGTATTGTATGCATACCCAAACTATCCTAATTTTTTTTTATATCTGTTATATTCCTAGCACAGTTACCCACAACTGGAAAAGTAATAACCTTTCTCTGAACTCAAGAGGAACCACTCTTGGTATCTGTAGAAACTCACCTCTATTATTTCAGATATACAAGACAATTCCAATGCATTTAGTCATGCTGGATCTCCTATGAATAGCCATGATCTCCATAAATACCTCTACCGATGGGTGTATTCAACCCTGCCCTGTCTGATGGACCTTCCTTTCCTCCGCTTTAACTCCCTTGCCACCTCTTTTCGTCTTGTCCTTTCTTTTCTCACTACTCTTCTCTCTGCTCTACCGGCCATTTTAGGCCTTTACTTTCTCTGTTATTGTGCTCTTAAGCTCAGGTTAGATTTTCCTTACATTTTCCCCATGAAACCCATGATGGGTCAGGGAGCTGATGACTATTTGCTATTACTTTTAAAATCTATTCCATGGTTTATTTTGAATGATGTCAGATATCTGACTGATCTGGAATTTTTCTACTTCTGTTATATTCTCAACTGTACTTTTTGAAAAAATTTGGATAAAAACAATTGTTCAAAAAAATATAAAACAAAAAAATAATGACATATCGGCATTAGTTTGCCTTTGTTTCTTTTTTTAAAACTTTTACCTCAATAAAAATAGCAAACACCTTGTTTCGAGGAGTAACTTGAAGCCCTTGCAGCTCAGAGCAAAATCTGTTCTTACTGTTCTGAACAGAGAAGTGGATTTTTGAGCCACAATTGGATTGGCGCTCGCTAAACTGAGGTGTGGAGTCTATGAAATCTCCTCTTTTTTCGCCTTTAACTCCTGCAAGAAGGTATGGACTTTCCCAGCTGGATTTCCAAGTCGTGGTCCCCAGAGTAGTCACTGATTGGAGGTCAGTATGCTGTAAGAAACGTCTGGAGCAGAAGCCAAGGTGAAGTCAGAAGCACAGCTTGGCTGTGGGCACCTGTCCTGGCAGTTACAATCTCTGGTCCTTTAGGCACTTGTTCGGGCAGGGCTGAGTGGCCATCACTTGCCCTAGTTAAATGATTTCTCTTAAACTGGTCCAAAACCACTCTCAGAATCCACACTCACAGGGTCTCTTCCGATCACGGATCACTATTGCCAGCAGACCCAAGATACAAGGTAGTCCGGTAGGGTCAAGACGCTGGAAGTGGTCTGGAATTGCTTAGCAGGCTACTCAGGGCTGCCTTTGCAGCAGCTAACACTGGCATAACCCAATCCTCTCACAGACTCTGTGCTCGCGATCATTTTTGTGCATTTCCTACAGTCGCACCTGACAGATTCTCTCCCTACACTCGTCACTTTGACTCTCTCTGACGACTCTATGACACTTCTTACCACATGCTACGCCAAAACGACTCGCTCTATTTTCATATGGAGCCAAAGCAACTCCCTCCACCTTGCTCTTCCTTTATAGACTTGCTCCATTTTCATACGTGCGCCACTGAATCAGAGCAAGGTAAATAATCTGTAACAAACCCCCCCCCCCCCACACACACACACACACACACACACACACACTCACACACTAACCATGTGTCATTTTTAATACTAGTGTCTTCTAATATGACAGAGGGGCCCTTGGGTGCCCTCAGTCTCCAGGGCCACACAGTGACTGCTACCTTTGTACCCCCTATAGCTATAACCCTGACCTGGTCTCCATATTTTTTACATGACACCCACCGAAGATGTAAAATTATCATGTGTTAACGACCAGTTTCTTCACTGACTGTGAGCCATTGGCTTCCAGGAGTTGTTGTATTAGGATCCATTCTTATCTCTGTCCGTATAACATTTCCTGTGACACTCACAGCCCCAAAATACAACAAAACAGCTCCAGGGCTGGATAGTGACAAGGTGGACTCTTCACTCTTGGTCATTGTAGACCAGGTTCAATCTTCCTTCTGACCACAACACTTTATCCCAAAACATCTCTGACCTCTGACCCAGTGCGGTGTAAAATATTGAAATATTGGCCCACATTTCCTAAGACTGGCATTTTTTTTACTCTAGTTTAGTTATAGGAGATAATTGGAGCCGTTTGTGACAAATTTATTAAAGGTGCAAGCCTATTAATACATTTGGCCAATTTACATCTGTCTAGATGGATAAATTTAAATTGACATCAGAAATGTACACCTTTTAATGTGTTTTAGTTAATAAATTTGCCTTAAACTATGTCTCTTTGGAGACCACGCTGACTTTACTCCTCACTTTTCAAATTTGACGACTGACGATAAAAGTAAAAAAGTTACCACCTTTTGTTGCACGTAACCATTTGCGCCTTATTTGTCACCGTTTATGCCAAAAACTGGAGTCAACTGCTTAGTGAATATGAGCCGATGACACGGAGAACAGATCGAAGTTTTCTTGGGATGCAGATCATGTTTGTGCAAGCGACACTGCACAGCGGACTGGTACTCATATCCGGGACTGGTAGATGTGCAGGATCGGATTAAGGTTGCTGGAGGCCCTTGGCCAAAATATCTGGTGGGGTCCCACCTTAATTAAAAAATGTTTATCGGTAACCCTAGCTCTCAAAAAGAGACACCCGGGTGCGCAGCGCCGAAGCCTGCCATACTCACTCTTTTCAAGTTCTCTTTGTATTGTGGTCCACACTCTTCTCCCCTTTTAACTGGCTGCCCCTATGCTGTCATGTGCTACTCCCAGGGGTAGATTCAGAAAGGAAATCTGGAGGGAGTGAAAAAAATCCCACAAGGGTTGGCACATGTGGCAGGCGTGGGCTGGCAGCAGTGGCCACTCCAGTAGATGTACGCTCTCCGGTTGCCCTACATATAATCTGACCCTTGGTGGGAGACCGGTGCAACTGCACAGGACACATTGCCCATCCGCAGTAATGTGGGGTACCAATTCTGCCCAAACAGGAGTTGCCCGCCGCCTCTACACATTCTATACTCCACCTCCATAAATAGTAAGCAATAGTACTCAGCTGGTGGCAGCTCTTATTTTTCCCTACAATTGCTGTACAATTCTTACAGCAGTATTATACAGCACATCTTTTTTTTATTCGTTTTGCGGGGTGACATATGCCCCCAAACTTTTAAGACCCAAGTAACGCCCCTGAAACACACAGTTAAAGGGTTATTCCCATCTTATAAAGTAATTGCATATTGCTAGGATATGCCATCACTTTATAATTGGTGAGAGATCTGACCTCTGAGACCCCCACACACCTGAGAATGAAGGGACCGCAGCTCTGAGTTATAACTGCATCCCCTACTAAGCCAGTCCGTTCCACTTCAATGGGGCTTTGCATCAATTCCCTCGGCCAGGGTATCTACATTTCCGAAACTTTTTCCTTTGCATGAACATGCAGCCTAGAAATAACTTACCACAGCCATCATTTGCATAAGCACGCCCTTAATTGTCATGACCACACCCACAAATAATGCACAAACTGAACATATCCGCTGCTTACTACCTCTATAGACATTATAGTCGTGATTTTTTTTTTTTAGAATGACATGCCGGCACTTTATACATCTGATATTTTTCTATGGACTTAGTATTTGCTCCCTGTGTGTCGCTATTACACATTTTATCATCCTATTATTTGTACTTTATGGCTTTATTGTGTGAGATAGTTTTCGTTGTGCCCTTTAATATGTGGACTAAATGTAATTATTGTTTGGCCACTGTATGGAGCGTAGTTATAATGGTAGCGGGTTAAGTCAATGTCTTCTATTTGTTATGGTATGTGGCCGCTGCACTATTAGGTATTGTTGTGGGGAACTTTGAATTCAGCTGTAATGTAACCACTAATGTCATGTATTTTATATCACAGCCTACTGCTCCTACAATTTGTGACATACCATATACTATCTATCTATCTATCTGTCTATCTGTCTGTCTGTCTGTCTGTCTGTCTATCGATCTATCATTCTCATATCTATCTATCTATCTATCTATCTATCTATCTATCTATGCCATATCTATCTATCTATCTATCTATCTATCTATCTATCTATCTATCTATCTATCTATCTATCTATCTATCTATCTATCTATCTATCTATCTATCTATCTATGTATCTATCTATCTACACACAAAAATATACAAATCCACCGTTCAGCAGCACTAGCAAAAAATATAGGTTGGTGCATGCCTCAGGGATCCGACCAAAGTTCCCAATAAACTCCTTATACATACATCAGCTCCCTGCTTCAGAATTAGTTCATAGCGGAGGAGCAGAGGGAGCTCCTCCGCTCGCCGAGGACTCCCCGGGCACAGTGCTACTTTAAGCGCTGTGCTCAGGGAAGCCCTTGACATTACTGTCCATATTTGGACAGTGACGTCAGTGGCTACTCCTAGAGCAGAATCCCTGGCCAGTGCCGGCAACGTGAATTCCGCTCAAGGAGTAGCCACTGACATCACTGTCCATATATGGACAGTACCATCAAGGGCTTCCTCGAGCACAGCGCTTAAAAGCAATGTGGCCGTGGAGTCCTCGGCGAGCGGAGAAGCTTCCTCTGCTCCTCCGCTGTGAACTAATTCTGAAGCAGGAAGCTGATGGTTCCCTGCCTCAGAATTGGTGGCTACACCTTGAGCGGAATCCCCATTGCCGATGATCTGGCCGGGGGTCCCACTCCTAGAGAAAACCCCTGAGGTCACTGTCCATATATAGACATTGACGTTAGTGGCTCCTCCTGGAGCAGAATCCCCGGCCAGAGTCGGCAATGGGGATTCCGCTCTTGGAGTAGCCACTGACGTCACTGTCCATATATGGTCAGTGACATCAGGGCTTCCCTCTAGGCTGGGGATTCCGCTGCTAGAGGGAGTCCCAATGGTGCTATCGACAGGGGGTGGCGCTATCTTCAAGGGGGTGTGGCACTATCTACATGGACACTGTGGCACTATATGCGGGCACTATCTACACGGAACACTGTGGCGCTATGTACATGGGGACTATCTACATGGGCACTGTGTCACTATCTACAAGGGCACTGGCACAAGGGGCAGCTAAGGGGGCATTATACTGTATGGGGGCATTATGTTGTATGGGTGAATTTGTTTGGGCACTATACCGCATGGGGCATCTGTATGGGCATTATTCTGCATGAGAGAATCTGTGTGGGCATTATACTGTATGGGGGCATCTGTGTTGGCTTTATACTGTATGGGTGCATGTATGGGGCTGTATACTGTATGGTGGCAGCTATGGGGCATTATACAGTATGTTGGCAGCTAGAGGGCATTATACTGTGTGGGGGCAGCTATATGGTATTATACTGTGTGGGAGGCACTATGGGAGCATGATACTGTGTGGGCTGAATCGGGTGAGTATGAGAGGGGAAAAAAGAGTTGGCACGACGCGCTGCATCGGTTGTCCCTCTTTGTGATACTTGAAAGTTGGGAGGTATGATATTGGAAAGGGGAAAAAGCTATGTCTGGCTGTTGCCTAGCAATAACTAGCATACACGATAACTAATGTAATTACATTAGCTGGATAAGCAAAAGAGAGGGGAGAGTATTAACCAGAGTATCTGATGAATAAGGGAACCATATTCTTAACGCACATCTTCATTCAACATAAAAGTGGCGGATATACCGCTAATGTGCTCATGTCTGAACAGGAGCCTACCTATTGGAGCGGTTGGGAAAGTTTAAAGAAAGGGCAGGGGGGGATAAAAAAAACTCTCAATTGACATAATTTTAGGAAAACAGAAGGCGGATCTACCGCTAACCAATAAACGCTCCTGTGTGAACAGGAGCTTAAAACGGCAAAATTGACGGGAACATCAGTTAGTTTGTATACAGAAATGTCGTGTTGTCAAATACTAATGGAAAACAATATCACATTGATGAAGCCATGGGAGTGAGAAAAAACCATGAACCTTACCATATGTCACATTGAGAGTTTTAATAATAAAAATCAAAACAAAATATACATGGTCACCTATTCATAAAGTTGAACTCTGGTTAGTTCTAAACATAAATGGTGTTGTCAGGCAGGGATTTTATGTCTATACACTAGAACAGGGATCCAAGGTCGGCATAAACGGCACCATGAAATGAAGATGAAAATCTAAGAAAAATAAGGAAAAAAAAGTCATATTAGAATCTTAAAATAGACCTATAATGTACAATGAATATACTATACGGAATAAGAGGATCAACGTAACCTCCAATGAAGGCAAATCAGCCTGAAGTAACACCATACATGGAAAAATCACAAATGGTGTTACTCCATATCACACAGATGGTGTTAATCCACTCCGTTTCAGTATTCTCACCCTATTGCCCCCTCGTCGAGGAGGAGGGATGTGATCAATAATATATACTTTGACGTCTCTTTCCGTGTGTTTATCTTCACTATAATGTTTAGACACTGGAAGGTCTACACGTTTTTTTCTAAACGTTTTTTCCATCCAAAAACGGAGGGAACTCCAATTGATAGAGAGGCTGAATACAATGAGACTGTGTGGACTCAATGTGGATTTTTCCACGTATAGTATTACTTAAAGGGAAGGTGGCGCAAAAAAAATTTTTTTTATATCAATTTGCTTTTAGTGTTTTATTAAAAAAAATATATTTATTTGTGTGTTTGTGTTTTACTTTTTTTTTTTTCTAACTTTTTCTTCACTATGGGGGCTGCCATTTTGTTTTTCATCTCTGTATGTGTCGATTAACGACACATACAGAGATGGAATACGGCACATACATCCCCATAGAGAATGCGAACGGGAGCCGTTCGCATTCACTATGCTGTACGCCGTATGTGTGGGAACGGCGCATGCGTCGCTCCCACACAGTCCAAATGGAAGGTCTTCGGCCGAGCGACATCCGGCGCCATTTTCTTGTGGACCGGAAGCCGCGGCCGGACAGTAAGATGACTACTTCCGGTCGCGGCTTCCGGACATGTGTTCAGAAGCGAGTGGACGGACCGGAGGCAGCGGCGGCGGCAGGAGCAGGTAAGTTAGGTTTGTGTATGTTCGTGTTTTTGTGTGTGATTACCACTGTATGTAAGCCTACTACACTGTGTATTCGCTCAAAAAATGGCGACACACAGTCTAGGAGGTTTCAACATTCAATCCCCTCCTTTCTCCTAGCACAGGAGGGGGGATTGTTTGAGGACGCTAGAGCGAGTGTGTCTTCTCAAATTTTGCAGCATAAAGCAATGTGGTTGCTTTACCACATGCCAATGCTGCAATTTTGGGAATTACTCCCTCTAGTGACCAGCACACGGAAATGTTATAAATTAGAATCTAATTTATAATATTTCCTGGACTTGTGAAAAAATTAAAAAAATTAGAACAATGTCTAATCATGTACTAACTGTTTAACTAAAAAAAATAAAAAATAAAAATTTCTAGCGACACATTCCCTTTAAGGCTTATTTGCCTTTGTAGGTTACGTTGATTGTGATAGGAAATTTTTCTTAGATTTTCATCTTCATTTCATGGTGCCGTTTATGCCGACCTTGGATCCCTGTTCTAGTGTATAGAAATAAAATCCCTGCCTGACAACACCATTTATGTTTATAACTAACCAGAGTTCAACTTTATGAATGGGTGACCATGTATATTTTGTTTTGATTTTTATTATTAAAACTCTCAATGTGACATATGGTAAGGTGTATTGTTTTTTCTCACTGCCATGGCTTCAGTAATGTAATATTGTTTTCCATAGGTCTTATATGGGGTTTGTTGCTGTCACACATTGCACATCCATTTCATATCAATTTATCTCATATCTATCTATCTAATCTATCTATCTATCTATCTATCTATCTATCTATCTATCTATCTATCTATCTATCTATCTATCTATCTATCTCTTGAAAGTAAATTAAGTGAAAGTTAATTCTACAGCACTATCTATCTATTTATTTTATATCTGTCTATTTATCTACTTTTTAGAGGAGCGCTCTGTATAAATGATGATGAAGACAAAAAAGAAGTTGATCAGAAACAGCCTAATCCTGACCGCGGATGTCCAAAACCGCAGCACCCAGAAAATGGACTATTTGTGGTAAGACGTTACTCTGTATGCCACTGCTTCTCAAACTATGATGGGTCTGTATTTATTTAGGGGTCTGATCTTGGGTCATTATTTAGTGGGTCTTGGACTGTATTTATTTAGGAGTTGTGAAGGGTTCTGTATTTAAGAGATCTGGGGTCTGTCTTTATTAAGGGGGTCTGGGATTGGGTCTTTATGAGTTTAGTGGGTCTGTATTAGCTTAGGAGTGTAGCTCTGTATTTATTTAAAAGGTCTGATCTGTATTAGTTTAGGGGACCTAGTCTGCGCTTGTATTTATTTAAGGGGTACGGTCTGGGGTCTGTATTAGTTTGTGGGGTCTAGTCTGCGATTGTGTTTAATTAGGGGTCTGCTTTACGGTCTGTATTAGTTTCGGGAGTCTAGTCCGTATTTGTATTTATTTGTGAGGTCCAGTCTGGGTCTGTATTAATTTTAGTGGGTCAAATGCATTATTTGTGATTTAAATGCTGTAGGTTGGGGGTGTGCCCTATATAAATGGGCGGGGCTTGTGCAATGCGTTTCAGGATCTCTCTGATTTATGTTGTACCATTATCTGTTGTAACTTGGGTACCCCTGTAACTTTTTGTGGTGTGTATTAAAGAAATCCAGTAGAACCACTTTATGATTCGACACAGTCTACTATTTTTGCTATGATTTGTTAACAGCTATAATGTTTTATTTTGTAACATTTGTGTCTCTTTTGTATTTCCATTTTATTTACATTTATAGACTTTTCTTCTTTATTGTTATTATGGATAACGTTGAAGAGAAGAGTAAGAAAGAAATAAACAATTTTTCTGTTTTATAGATCTATAAATTTAAATTAAGTGCCCCCTATGTCCTAAAATGGGTCTGACAGTGTCTACTGTTTATTTAGACATAAATCTTATAGTTTAGGGCTTTGTAATTTCATCTAGTATATGAATAGGATAGTGGTGAGATTTTATTCATATTTTTACTTTATTATTTACTGTGATTCTGTTAGATAGATAGATAGATAGATAGATAGATAGATAGATAGATAGATAGATAGTATCATCAATTATACGGGAATACTGGTTAAAAGAGTTCTGGGTCTTAATGTAAACGGAACCATAAACATGCTCAGAACAGCTGGAGGGGTCAGAAAGGGGAAAGAGGAGTCTATAGGGCACAAAGGGGTCTGTAGGAGGACATAGAAGTAGAAGAGGACAGAGGAGTCTGGAGGGAACAGAGGGGTCTGGAGAGGGTCAGTGGGGTCTGAAGGGGGACAAAGGACTCTAAAGGGGGACAGAAGTGACTGGAAGAGTACAGTGTTGTGTGGAGGGGTACAGAGGGGACAGAGGAGTTTTAAGGGGACTAAGGTGACCTAGAGGGAACAGAGGTGGTCTGTATGGGACATAGGGGTCTGGAGTGGGACAACGGGGTCTGAAGGGGGACAGAGGGGTCTGGAGAGGGACAGTGGGGTCTGAAGCTGATAGAGGAGTTTGAAGGGGCAGAGGTGGTCTAGAGGGGGATAGAGGTGTCTAGAGGGGGACAAAACTGACTGGAGGTGTACAGTGGTGTGTGGATTGGACAGAGGGACAGAATATTCAGAAGGAGACAGAGTTGGTCTAGAGGGGACAGAGGGGTCTATAAGGGACAGAGGAGTCTGGATGAGACAGAGGGGGTCTGGAGTGGGACAGAAGTATGGAGGGGACAGAGGTATGTGGAAAGGAGCCAATGGGTCTGGGGGGGATAGAGGGGTCTGGAAAGGATAGAGGTGTGTGGAAAGGGACAGATGGGTCTGCAGGGGTTAGAGGGATCTGGAGGGGCAGTGGGTTCTAGAGGGGACAGAGGTGTCTGGGGGGACAGAGGTGTCTGGAGGGGACAGAGGATCCTGGAGAGGAAAGAGGGGTCTGGAGGGGATTGAGGATTCTAGAGGTGACATAGGGGTCTGGAGAGGGACAACAGGATCTGTAGGGAGTCAGAAGGGTCTGGAGAGGGACAGCGGGATCGGAAGGGGATAGAGGAGTCTGAAGTGGCAGAGGTGGTCTAGAGGGGGACAGAGGTGTCTAAAGGGGGACAAACTGACTGGAGGTGTACAGTGGTGTGTGGATTGGACAGAGGGACAGAATATTCAGAAGGAGACAGAGTTGGTCTAGAGGGGACAGAGGGGTCTATATGGGACAGAGAAGTCTGGATGAGACAGAGGGGGTCTGGAGTGAGACAGAAGTATGGAGGGGACAGAGGTATGTGGAAAGGAGCCAATGGGTCTGGGGGGGATAGAGGGGTCTGGAAAGGATAGAGGTGTGTGGAAAGGGACAGATGGGTCTGCAGGGGTTAGAGGGATCTGGAGGGGCAGTGGGTTCTAGAGGGGACAGAGGTGTCTGGGGGGACAGAGGTGTCTGGAGGGGACAGAGGATCCTGGAGAGGAAAGAGGGGTCTGGAGGGGATTGAGGATTCTAGAGGTGACATAGGGGTCTGGAGAGGGACAACAGGATCTGTAGGGAGTCAGAAGGGTCTGGAGAGGGACAGCGGGATCGGAAGGGGATAGAGGAGTCTGAAGTGGCAGAGGTGGTCTAGAGGGGGACAGAGGTGTCTAAAGGGGGACAAACTGACTGGAGGTGTACAGTGGTGTGTGGATTGGACAGAGGCACAGAATATTCAGAAGGAGACTGAGTCGGTCTAGTGGGGACAGAGGGGTCTAGAAGGGACAGAGGAGTCTGGATGAGACAGAGGGGGTCTGGAGTGGGACAGAAGTCTGGAGGGGACAGAGGTGTGTGAAAAAGGGGCCAATGGGTCTGGGGCGCTAGAGGGGTCTGGAAAGGATAGAGGTGTGTGGAAAAGGACATGGGTCTGCAGGGGTTAGAGGATTATGGAGGGGACACAGGTGTCTGGAGGGGACAGATGTGTCTTGCGGGGACAGGGGATCCTGGAGAGGACAGAGGGGTCTGGAGAGAATAGAGGAGTCTAGAGGTAACAGAAGTTTTAAAGGGACAGAGTTGTCTGAAGGGGACAGAGAAGCCTGGAAGGCAGAGTGGTCTGGAGGGGGGACTGAAATGTCTGGAGTGGGCACATAGGTATGTGAAGGGGACAGAGGGGTTTGGAGAGGCACATAGGAGTCTGGAAGGGACAAACTACTCTGTCCCTCTCCTGACCCCTAAATCTGGAAATGCCTGGAGGGTAAAGAGGTTTGTGAAGGGGGACAGAGGGGTCTGAAGGAGACAGAGATGTCTGGAGAGGACAAAGATGTCTAGGGCAGACAAAGGAGTCAGGAAGGGAAAGAGGTGTCTGGAAGAAAGAGAGGTGTCTGGAAGAAAAATAGGTGTCTGGAGGGGACAGAGGTGTCTTGAGGGGACAGAGGTGTATGGAGGGGACAAAGGGGTCTGAAGGAGACAGAGGTGTCTGGAGGGGGCCAAAGGAGTGTCAAGGGGGATAGATGGGTCTGGGGGGGACAGAGAGACAAGAGAGGGACAAAGGAGTCTGGAGGGGAGACAGAGCCATTTGGAAAGGGCAGAAGTGTCTGAAGGGGACAGAGATATCTGAAGAGACAAAGGGGTCTGGAGGATACAGAGAAGTCTGGAGGGGACAGAGGTGTCTGAAAGCTGCTTCCCTCCCCATTGAAATATACATGCATACTCATCTGGTCTGCGTGTGCATGTTTATGGGGTAGTCTGGGAGACAGATGTCTGTAATCAGCTTTATAATATATCAGCTCTAAAGGGTATATTGCCGACATTATTGCAGTTTATAAGGGCCATAGACCTCAACCACTGAGGATTTCATGGCTCATGTACAAAGCTGTTGGGCGGCATGGAAATGGTTAAAACATTCATATCTTACAAAGTCTAATTATATTGTGTGGATTGTGTTTTATTAATTATAATTTTTTTGATAGTTCTCCTTACAATAATGTCACAATATCATAAACAACGTCTGTCATTTATGAAGTAATCCGGCTTTTTCTGCTCAGAATGAGAAGAACTGGTATTCCGTGGCCGAGGAGATCGAAATTATCTGCTTTTCTGGATATGAACTTTCTGGGTTTCAATTCCTAAGATGTCTTCCAGATGGAACGTGGAAACAAGAGCATGTGGAGTGTGTCAGTAAGTGTACTCGTAATTTACTGTACTCATTTATATGTAAATGTAACACAGGTTATAAAAGTGTTGTCTTGTTTATATGCTCGTTGGTTGAATACACCACCAGTTCAGAGCCACATAACAGTGACTGATTTACAGTACTGAGGAGGAGACGGCACATTGATGATATCCCGGCAGACAGAGCCTATTATAAGCAAAGCATAAAATGCAAACAGTATATAGCAGGTATAAGAGTTTAACTTTTTTTCATCAGCCTTGTGCATAGTAATTTTACAGGTGTTGGGTAGTGTTATAATTATGTAGTAGAGCTGAGTTTGTACTTTGTTACCATTCCTTATATGGGGCTGCAAGTTAAATTCTGCAAACACAGCTGTTGTTAGACTCCTTTATCACCTCCAGACCCCTCTAAGATAAGTTGACTTAATGGTACTGACTTTTATGCATATAATGTTTAAGCCCATACCTGGATTTCTATTTTAAAGGGGCTGTCAGGTTTATGTTCCCTGGAGCAGTGTTGACTTTTAAGCCCCTATTACACCGGCCGATTGCTCCTGTCACACGGAGCTATGGATGGGGACGAGCGGTCGTTACTCCGATTGCTCATCCCCATACATTTCTATCATGTCAGCAGCGCGTCTCCCTGTTTACACAGGGAGTTGTGCTGCCGACAACGATAATACTTAACTTTTTTAAAACTACATGATCAGCTGATAATCGAGCGTTTGCTTGTTCATCAGCTGATCGTTGCGCTGTTTACACAGGGCAATTATCGGCAACGAGCGTTCTATGATTGCTTGTCTGCCCGATACTTGCCCAGTGTAAAACCCCCTTTAAAGGATTTATCTTATCTCATTTGAAGGGAACCTATCATCAGAAAAAAAACATATTATTTATTATAAACATTTATTTTTATCCAGATAAAATAAATCTTGAATATTGCAGTTTTCACACTGTTCACTAGAGCACATACAATAGACTGACACATCCTATTTTTTCGACTGGGATAGAATGAGCAGAGTCATCATATCATCATTAGAGGGAGGGGGAGTTAATGACAGCTCTATGGTACTGCTGGAGGCCTATATAAGGAAAAATAGTAATACTATACACTATACTCACAAATAAAAAGCCCTGTATTAAGCTCCCCTGCCACTACCTGGTCTTCTGGGGGAGGGGCTGTAATCCTGGAGAATTCAGGTCCGTAATTGCAGACCGTATTACGGTCCGCAATTAGGGAGATTATTTAGGCTGGGTTCACACGTGGCGGAATTTCACTTGAATTCCGCTGCGGACACTCCGCAGCGTTAATCCGCAGCGGAGCCGTTTCTCCATTGACTTCCACTTAAATTTAGAAGTGTTCGTTTAGACGATGCGTAAAATTCCGCTGCGGAGCATAGGCTGTGGAGCGGAATTTGGTGTCCGCAGCATGCTCTGTCTGTTGCGGAGCAGTGGCGGACTGGTTGCGGACTCATGGCGGAATTTCTCCATTGACTTCAATGGAGATTCTAAATTCCGCAATGAAGTCCGCAGCTGTCATGCACATGTTATGTGTGCTGCGGATGCGTCTTGCTTTTTTAACATGACATTTCTTCATTCTGGCTGGACCTATGTATTTCTAGGTCTACAGCCAGACTAAGGAAGTCAATGGGGCTCCCGGAATTACGGGAGCGTTGCTAGGAGACGTCAGTAAATAGTCACTGTCCAGGGTGCTGAAAGAGTTAAGCGATCGGCAGTAACTGTTTCTGCACCCTGGACAGTGACTACCGATCCCAATATACAGCAACCTGTAAAAAAATAGAAGTTCATACTTACCGAGAACTCCCTGCTTCTGTCTCCAGTCCAGCTTCCCAGGATGACGTTTCAGTCTAAGTGACGGCTGCAGCCAATCACAGGCTGCAGCGGTCACATGGACTGCCGCGTCATCCAGGGAGGTAGGGCTGGATGCCGAAAGAGGGACGCGTCACCAAGACAACGGCCGGTAAGTATGAAATTCGTTTACTTTCACTAGGGAAAGTGCTGTCCCTTCTCTCTCTCCTGCACTGATAGAGAGAAGGGAAGCACTTTTTCCGCAGTCCGCAGCAGCTAGTCCGCATCAATTTACTGCACATTTTGGGCAGATCCGCAGCCGTAATCCGCAACCCGGATTAGGTGCGGCATTGATGCGGACAGTTGCGGAGGAAATCCGCCTCGTGGGGGCATGCCCTTACAGTTGTGTGCATGGGGGCCTTACCAGTGGCGTAACTACCGCCGTAGCAACAGTAGCGGCTGCTACGGGGCCCGCGGCATGAGGGGGCCCGTGTCGCCCGCCGGCACGGGCCCCCACCATGGCCGGAGGCTCCGCTAGCAGCCGCTATGGCTGCTACAGCGGGACGCCACTGAACACTACGGCAGAGCAGGGAGGTATCTCCCCGCTCTGCCATTAACTGGTTCCCAACCGCTGGCTGTATTTTTACGGCCGGCGGTCAGGGACGGGTCCTTAAAACCCGAGCCATAGACTTTCTACGGCTCGGGTTTTAACTTGCTGCCCGCGCGATCGGGCAGCTGAATGTCGGGTCTCCGGCTGTCAGTGACTGCCGGGGACCCTGAGGAGAGGACAGAAGCAGCTTTCGCTGCTTCTGTCTTCTCTGATCACTTGTACACAGCGATGAATGCGCGCTGTGTACAGGAATAGAGACAGCAGCAGCGGCGCTGTCTCTATTCCTCCCGGTGATCATGTGACTGGTCACATGATCGCCGGGTGCCGTTAGTGGCAGACTGCTGCTGGGTCTTACTAGACCCAGCACAGCCCTATTAGTGACAATCGTCACTATGAGAGGGCTGATTTCCCCTGTAACTGGGGCTGCTGTGCAGCTCCAGTTACAGTGGAAAAACATGGTGTAAAAGAAAGAAAAAAAATATATAAAGTTCCCCAAAGGTCTTCTTTGACCTTTGGGGGACAGACCATAGTAATAAAAAAATAATAAAGTAAAGTGCAAAAAAAAATTAAATAATAAATACACATAAAATACCCACCCCAAAAAAAAAACGGTAGACAATGGCGATCACAAATAAAACGTCTATTTTAGGGTAAAACTATGGTATTACCAAAAAAAAACAGCTGAAATGTAAAAAAGCTTATTTTTTTACTATTATTTTCAAACTTTATGAATAAAAATTCTAAAATAGCAAAAAAGGTGTGTATAAAAACGATAAAAAATGAAACCTGCATTGTCTACGGAAGAAACTTCGCAAAAATCACGTAGTTAGCCCAACAAATAAAAAAGTTATAGCCATTTAACTAACACGTGCTAAAAATGGCTAAACGGTGTCTGGTCCTGAAGGCGCAAAATAGAGCAAAAGACATGTATCCCCTCTCCACAGGATCTCCACAGGACAGGGGATACATGTGTGATCGCTGGCAGCGATAGGGAGAACGGGGGACTGAAAGTCCCCTGAAGTTCTCCATCACAAACCTCGGACTTCCGGGGTCTGTGTCGGCAGCTACGTAGAAATGAATGGAGCGCCGGTCGTGCTTGTGCGCATGCGTGACCAGCGCTCCTTTCATTTTTATTGAGCTGCTCAGACGCCGGAAGTCAGAGGTTTGTCATGGAGAAGTTCAGGGGACTTTCAGTCCCCCGTTCTCCCTATCGATGCCAGCGATCACTCATGTATTCCCTATCCTGTGGAGATCCTGTGGAGAGGGGATACATGTATTTTGTAGGACACACTGTAGGTCGCATTTTTTTGGGAGGGGGGACGCTGTATGGCGTTCCCTACAGGGGGGGGTGGCTGTATGGCGTTCCCTACAGGGGGGGAGCTGTATGGCGCTCCCTACAGGGGGGGCTGTATGGCGTTCTCTACAGGGGGGGCTGTATGGCGTTCCCTACAGGGGGGTTGTATGGCGTTCTCTACAGGGGGGGGCTGTATGGCGTTCTCTACAGGGGGGGCTGTATGGCGTTCTCTGCAGGGGGGCTGTATGGCGTTATCTACAGGGGGGCTGTATGGCGTTATCTACAGGGGGCTGTATGGCGTTCTCTACAGGGGGATGTATGGCGCTATCTACAGAGGGGGGCTGTATGGCGTTATCTACAGGGGGGGGCTGTAAAAAAAGGCACTATCTACAAGGGGGGGGGGGTGGTTGTGTGACACCCAGGGGAGGGGGGGCTCCAGTCAAAAGTTTGCTATGGGGCCCAGTCTTTCCTAGTTACGCCCCTGGGCCTTACATTTAATTATTCAGACTAAAACCACTTACGTGACAATCTCTTTAAGACATAGATGACATCACTAGAATCAGCAGGGATCCCAGCAGTCAGATCAGAATTGCTAGAATAAAGAAGCAGGGGTCCTAGGAAAGTGCTGGGAACCTTATACTGTTGTCGGTTCCACTCGGCTTTTTTGGTACGCATGGTCGGCCATTGACTGTAATAATTTTGATGCAAGTTCTTTCTATTAATACATTGTAATCTGTGTCGGCTATGTTCTATTATTGTATTCATTGTGCAATTATGTATTTCTCACGTCAGGGACCACATGCCCTAGGCCATCAAAAACTGATGATGTGACATTATTACAATTTAAGTCAGAATATAAAGTCGGAGAAGTAATTCAGTTAAGTTGTCCGTCCGGATTTACAGTTCCTGGTGAAAATCGGTACAAGTGCGGAAGTGATTATGAGTGGAGTCCACCTATACAAGGGGAACTCAGCTGTGAAAAAGGTTCATTTTACTTCTTACATTGCTTATAGGGTCATAAATGTATATAGTCAGAGCTGTATGTGTCATACATACAAACTAGGCATATGCCGAAGGCAGAATCAAGTGGATGGACAATGTCAAAATGTTGCATGTTCTTTAATTTGGACTCTCAGTATACCAGACTCAGTGGAATATCTCCTATAGACCTCGGGCACACGACAGCTTTGGAGTCCAGAACTAAACTTCTTCCCTTCTTTACCATACTGTCATAGCGCTTCCCTGCAGCTGCCACTAGGGAAAACTCACTGCATATAGATTCATACAGCTCCCATTGTTTTCAATAACAGTTGTATAAAACAAAATCCAATGAGCTCCCCCTAGTGGTGGCTGCAGACAGCTAGAATTATTTCATTTATCAAGTCAGATTATACAGATGTATTAAAAGATGAATTAGCGCAGACTTTTTTATCTAAAAATCTTTTATAAAGTCATAGTAAATTTAGCAGAGCACTCAAAGAGGCCCATTCTGAGTTTTTCTTAGGGGCCCTTTAAATTCTCTATTCACCCATGAGCACACACGAATAGTATTATGTTTCTTTGGAACACGCTAAAACTTGTATATTTTGGGCATGTAAGAGAACAATTACATATTTATTTGCTTGATAACCTATGAGATGATCATAGGGCTTAATCTTTTGGTGGGCCCTGGGACCATTGCCAAATAATATCTTACATCTATCCAGCAAACTTAGAACATACTGTTTGGCTTTTTGTTTTTTGTTTTTTTTTATATATTGCTCTAGCTTTGTATAAAAAAGATTCACAACATAATTGTTATATAGCAAATAACATTATCCCAACTAATTAAGAAATAAAAAAAAATAAGAAATACAACAGCCGTTCTCCAGAAAAAATATATGCCCATGTTAGTATTCTTAGCTTCATGCAGTATTTCATAGTGTGTAGTTTCTAAAGCAACCAAGTGAGTTGATCTGGGACCAGTTAATGAGTGTAGTGGCTCCTTCTTCCCCTAGCACAGCAGTAAGTCTCAGCATATTCTCAAGCGCCAATTATGTTTGAAAAGTCATGTCTGACGGTTATGTTTTCCTTTATTTAGCACAACAAAAAATATCTCAAGGAGACTGTAACCCAGGAGAAAAGCAAGTGGGTTCCCAGTGTGTTTGCATGTCCCCTGATGAGGATTGTGGGTAAGAAATCTAGTGCCACAGTACAGGGTATATTTTTAGGGCCCTCGGGCTTAAAATGCTGATTGTGTTATGTTGCATAGTATAAATTTAGCAATGATGTGTAATGTGTGTATTTACATTTACTGTATCTAAGAAAATGTTCTACAGTATTAGAAATTTCAAGCTAACAAGTGTGTACATACTGCACGCCATATTCATATTGTTCGTCATATATACAAAGCCCTCCCCCCATTCTTAGTCTATATTTGTATTAGTCAATAGTCAATATTTGTGTTAGTAAAAAGGCTTTTAAGTCGCACCAAGGGCATATCATATATAACTTGTCTGCTACTTTTTGATGAATGACGCCAGGTACAACCGGCCATTGTTCCGTAGTGTGCGCCATGTAGGTGAATATGGCAAATGCTATCCTCCAATACAACTCTAAATGTGGTCCATGCCTTCCTTTCAGTCCACATAACTTGCAATCTTTCTTATTATGGTTTCTATGCCTTCTCTTTTTGTTTTACCCAAGAAGGGCCTACAACAAGTAATATTGAGAGACATTCTGTTGTATAGCAGGTAGAACTTCTCTACATGCAGATGCATCAAACTAAAGTACTACGGCCTGAAGAATACACTAAGGGGAAAGGGCTAGAAGAAGATGAAAGTATAAGTTAAAGGATAGTCTCATTCAAGCTACCCGGTGGTAGTAAATTACTGCATGGAGTTTGCATGTTCTCCCCGTGTTTGCATGGGTTTCCTCCCACACCCCAAATACATACCAATAGGGAATTTAAATTTGTGAGCCCCAATGGGGACAGTAAGTAAGGACCTCTGTACAGCGCTGCAGAATATGTTCGCGCTATATAAGTAACAGAAATAAATAAATAAACGACATTGCTAAGGGCCATAGTGCCATACTTAGATTTCTTTCCTCTTATAGGCATCATACAGAAGATCTCTGCGCTTATGATGAAGGGATTGATAACTTTGTCACTATGTCCCAGTGTCACTTCTTGGCTCACCGCTGCCAGGGAACAAAAAAACTTCTATTCTTAAATAATGGCGACTGCAAAGATATCAACCTGAACTGGGTGCGAGACCGAAAATCTCTGTCGGCAAGCAGCATAAAGAGGGAACCATGTGGATATGACTTCTGCTATGACTGGGAACGATGCACAGGTATTATGCAGTTTGACCCGGTTTAGTTTTAGGCATGTACAGACATGGTTGCCACCATCATATTAGCCCTCAATTGCATTACAAAACATAAATAAAACACGTTGCCATCTAGCAATGGCTTGTCGATGTGATGCCAGAATATATAACAGGCGTCAGTTGCTCGTTCCACCTGTAAATGTACAATAATGTAATAGATAAGGGAAGATGAACATGATACAAAATTACTAAAATATATGTTTCTTTGGTAAGTAGAAGCATGAAAGTAAATATGAATATTTATTTATTGGTTGAGGGGTTATGATATGTGCAGTTGGGTGCCAGTATAAATGAGATGCCAACTGGTAAGGAATGTGTTAAATAATGTAGTGACTTTCCATGAAAATACTACAGTGAAAGACTGTACAATGGGGCTTCCAAACGTAATTTTTTTTTATATAATAAAAAAGAGTCTGTAGGCATGAATTGTCTAGCACCAGAGATTCTGCCCATTGAATAGACCAAACCTACAGTCATATATGGCTTTAAAGTGTTTATCTGCTAGCACATTGTGGTGCACTCCTCACATCTGCCTAGGTATCCTCTTTTTGTCCAACCTTCACCTTGCCCCCCCTCTGAGTGT
Organism: Rhinoderma darwinii; assembly: GCF_050947455.1. Taxonomy (NCBI): domain Eukaryota; kingdom Metazoa; phylum Chordata; class Amphibia; order Anura; family Rhinodermatidae; genus Rhinoderma; species Rhinoderma darwinii. Next base: position 625,503,988 of record NC_134687.1, read on the forward strand.
CCCCCTATGGTGCCTTTCCTTTTTCCTTCCTGGGTCTTCCCCTCTACAGACTTTCTCTTGTCCCCCCCCCCCCTCTTCCTCTGTGACCTTCCCCTTGTCCATTCTGGGTATCCTCCTCTGTAGCCTTCCTCCTGTCCCTACTGGCTGTCATCTTCCTCTGCTGCCTTCTCCTTGTCCCTCCCGGGTTGCCCTCCTCCTCTACCGACTTCCTCTTGTCCCTACCTGGGTGTCCACCTCCTCTGCAGCCTTCTCCTTGTCCCTAGTGGCTTTCGTCGTCCTCTGCAGCCTTTCCATTGCCTTTCTTGGCGTCCTCCTCCTCTGCAGCCTTCCCCTATTCCCTCCCTGGGTGTCATCCTCCTCTGCAGCAGCCTTCCCCTTGTTCCTTCTGGGTGTCATCCTCTACAGTCCTCCCCTATTCCCTACCTGTGTGTCCTTCTTCTCTTCTGCAGCCTTTCCTTTGTTCCTCTCTGAATGTCCTCCTTTACAGCCTTCCCCTTATCCCTCCCTGGGTATAATTCTCAGCAGTCTTCCCTTTGTCCATCCTTGGTTGCCCTCCTCGGCAGCCTTTCCCTTGTCCCTCTTGGGCGTCCTCCTCTTCTACAGCCTCCCTTTATACCCTCCTTGGGTGTCATACTCCTCAGCAGCCTACCCCTTTTTTCTTCTCGGTGTCCTCCTCTTCTACAGTCTTCCCCTATTCCCTCCCTGTATGTCTTTCTTCTCCTCTGCTGCCTTCCCTTTGTCTCCCTCTGACTGTCCTCCTTTACAGCATTCCCCTTATCCTTCCCTGGGTATCATTCTCAGCAGTCTTCCCTCTGTCTATCCTTGGGTGTCCTCCTCTGCATCCTTCCCCTTGTCCCCCCCGCCCCCCCGGGTGACCTCTTCCTCTCCAGTCTACACCTTGTCCCTCCCTGGGTGTCTGATTTCCTCTACATTTTTCCCCTTGTCCCTCCCATGGTTTCCTACACTGTAGCCTTCCCTTTGTCCATCCCTTGTGTCCTCTGAAAACTTCTGCTTCTACCTTTCTATGTGTCCTCCTCCTCTACCTCCTTCCACTTGTCACTCCCTGGTTATCCTCCTCTTCAGCAGCCTTCCACTTGTCCCGTCCTTGGTGTCCTCCTCTGCAGATTTCCCCTACTCGCTCCTAGGGTATCCTGCTTCTCTGCAACTTTCCTTATGTTCCTCCCTGGGTGTCCTTCTCAGTAGTCTTTCCCTTATCCTTCTCTGGGTTTCCTCCTCCTCGGCAGCCTTCCCCTTGTCGCTCCAGGGATGTCCCCCTCTGCAGTCTTCCCCTTGCCCCTCCCTCGGCATCCTCTGCAGCCTTCCCTTTGACCCTCTCTGGGCACCCTCCCCTGCATCCTTCACCCTTGTCCCTCACTGGGCGCCCTCCTCTGCATCCTTCCCTTTGTCCCTCCCTGAGCGCCCTCCTCTGCATCCTTGCCTTTGTCACTCCCTGGGCGCCCTCATCTGCAGTCTTTCCCTTATCTGTCCTTGGGTTTCCTCCTCCTCTGCAGCCTTCCCCTTGTCTCTCCAGGGATGTCCTCCTCTGCAGTTTTCCCCTTGTGCCTCCCTGGGTGCCCTCCTTTGCAGCATTGCCCTTGTCTCTCCCTTGGCATCCTCCTCTTCATCCTTCCCCTAGTCCCTCCCTGGGTTCCCTCCTCTGCAGCATTCCCCCTTATCCCTCCCTGTGTGCCCTCCTCTGTAGCATTCCCCTTGAACCCTCCCTGGGCACCCTCCTCTGCATCCTTACCCTTGTCCCTCCATGGTCACCCTGCTCTGCAGCATTTTCCTTGTCCCTCTCTTGGGTGTCCTCCTCAAAACTGTTTAGTGCATTTTTATGTACATTTTCCTATCAGCAGTCGCCATTTCCACATAGCTACATGTCCACTGTGCCTATAGGTAAATCTATCCCTGACTACAGTGATTCCGGGTCTGATTTCCCAGGTTCCTGAGATATACTATACATCTATAGACTGAGACTATATCTTCTTCATTGTTCACAGGGTCTCAGTGTTTTTGCCTTCTCCCGAATCAGTGCCCGGAGAACAATCAGCAGCTGTTCTGCATCAAGACAGGATCTTCTGGGAGACAAAGAACCGTCAACCTCTGCTCATTGGGAGCCATAAAATGCTCAAAGCTGAAGGCTGAATTATTAAATGATGGTGCATGTGGCCAGTAATGCTTCTAGGTGTTTATTCAGAAAAATAAAAATATATTGTTAGAAATGATAAGACAAAGATTTCGAGCTTTAAGATCAACAATATTCTCCAAGGTTTCAATAAACCTGATGTCAACAGAATTTATGTTTTAGGCCTACATTGCAGAGTTGAGTTTATCATTTTACACAACTCAAGACGTTGTTTCTTGTTTTCAATAGTACGTCATGGAAAGCTATTTCAGCGGGGAAGGGGATTTACTAAGCAAAATGCACCATAATTTGGCCTCAAATTGCGACATAACTTGTGTACATGCTATGCGCCAAATTTATTATGTGTTAAGTACATTTTTAATGCTTTACTAGACCAGTTATGAAAAGGTGTACAAAAATTGGTGTGAATTTGAGGAGAAGTTTATTAAAGGCATACACCATTCTTTTGGCGCACAATATTGTAAATATGGCAGACATGAGGTGGCCTAAGAAAGTGTCTTACATATCTAGGAACATGCGCAAAGTTTATCATACGCCGTGCGCCATTGTAATTAACTTGGCACAGTTTTTGCCTGTCCGGTATAGTTTAATCAAGTCTAACTTAGGACAGTATTTCTCACGATCCGGGTATGTGGACCCACTGAGCCATACCGCCGTAGTGGGATAGCAGCTATGCAACAGAGTACCAAGTCAATATATAAATAGTCCAAGCACAAGGGTACCTGTAGTGGTTCAGACAGTAGCAACGGGTAGGCACAGATGGGACCTTTACAGCAGACACCAGAGATGGTGTAACACAGCAGGCAGAACCGGTGGAACAACACGACTCCAAAAGGTTTAATGCACAGGAACAAATAGCATAGGTTACAGGGCACAGGTAGCAGGGCACGGGAACAACGGGAACAGGATAACACTAAGGGACAATTAGCAAGACTAACATAGGAAAACACAACAACGCTCAGGAAATGAGGCCGGGCACGAGCGTGCGCAAGCACCCTACAGGACACAGCGGGCTGGAGCAGAAGTGATCACAGATCCATGGCTGCGGCCATCGGGGGATAAGTAATCCCGACGGTCCGCGGCCATGGACTCTACAGTATCCCCACTCTTACGCCCCCTCTTCTTGGGACTAGAGCGAGAGAGGAACTTCTTAATGAGGTCAGGGGCATTGAGGTTCTCTTCTGGCTCCCAGGACCTCTCTACTGGACCAAACCCCTTCCAATCCACCAAATAAAAAGTTCTTCCTCTTATTTTTTTGAAGTCCAGGATCTCCTTAACCTCGAATACATCAGAAGAACCGCTGGGAGCAACTGCAGAGCTAGGCGTTTTTGTATAGTGGTTGAAGACCACAGGCTTCAGGAGGGACACATGAAAAGAGTTGGGGATCCTGAGGGTGGGAGGCAGCCAAAGCTTGTAGGAGACAGGGATGATTTGCTGTAGGATCTCAAAGTGTCTGAGGAACCTGGGAGCAAACTTGCATGAAGGTTCCTTTAGACGGATATTCCTTGAGGACAGCCAGACTTTGGTACCTGGAAGATACTGAGGCGGCTCTCTTCTTCTAGTATCTGCCTTTCGCTTCATGCGGTCGACCTCCAGCAGAATAGAGGACCGGGTTTGCTGCCAGATCTGTAGAAAGTCCCTGACTGCAGAGTCAGCTGCGGGCACCTTGGACGTAGCTGAAACAGGAAGAGGAATTTGTGCATGTTGGCCGTAGACAATGAAGAATAGGGTAGAAGCAGTGGACTCATTTGTGTGGTTGTTGTTTGAGAACTCGGCCCAAGGAAGAAGATGTACCCAGTCATCATGATGCGTGGAGATGAAGTGTTGTAGATAATTCTCCATGATTTGGTTAATCCTCTCAACTTGACCATTGGACTGGGGATGGTAAGCTGAGGAAAACTTCACATCTAGGAGTTTACAGAGGGCTCTCCAGAATTTAGAGGTAAACTGAACCCCCCGATCAGACACGATCTGAAGAAGCAAGCCATGCAAGCGGAAGATGTGTTGGATGAAGAGGTTAGCCAGTCGAGAAGCAGAAGGTAGCAGAAGGTCTGCGGAACAAAATGAGCCATTTTCGAGAACCGGTCCACCACCACCCAGACCGTATTGCATCCAGCAGAGGAGGGAAGGTCTGTGACAAAGTCCATTGCTATATGCTGCCAGGGAGCATTGGGCACAGGCAGAGGTTGGAGCAGACTAGCAGGCTTGGAGTGAGTAACCTTGTTGACAGCACACACAGTGTAGGACGAGACAAAGTCCACAATATCTTTGGGTAGTGTGGGCCACCAGAAATGACAGGCAATCAGATCTCGGGTTTTCCGAGCACCAGCATGCCCAGCCAGTCTGGAGCTGTACCCCCAGTGAAGTATTCTCCTCCTGTCTGCCAGGCGCACAAAAGTCCTCCCCGGGGGGATGACTCTAACTTGCAGAGGATTAACAGAAATAATACAGGACGGGTCAATGATACTTTTCGGAGACTCCACGATGTCCTCTGTTTCTAACTACCTGGACAAGGCATCGGCCCTCACTTTTTTGTCAACTGGATGGTAGTGGAGCACAAACTGGAACCGGAGCGAAGAACAGCAACCACCTGGCTTGACGGGGCTTCAGCCGTTGGGCCGACTGGAGATAGATGAGGTGCTTGTGGTCAGTATATATCAGGATGGGGTGAGCTGCGCCCTCTAGTAGATGTCTCCAATCCTCCAGAGCCAATTTGATGGCCAGTAACTCCCGATCCCCAACAAAGTGATTGCGCTCTGCAGGAGAAAAAAAAAGTCTAGAATAATAGCCACATACCACTGCCTTCCCTTTGGAACCTCTCTGGAACAGAAGTGCACCTGCATCAACAGAGGAAGCGTCCACCCCCAACGAAAACTGTCAAGATACATCAGGATTATGGAGAGTTCAGGCTGACGTGAAGGCGTTCCAGATTCTGCCTCTGGAGTCCACACCTTGGCGTTCATACCTTTTTTGGTGAGGGTAGAGATGGGAGCTGTCAGTGAAGAGATGTTTGGGATAAACTGCCGGTAGAAGTTGGCGAATACCAAAAAACGCTGTAAGGACCTCAAGCCTTGAGGAAATGCCCATTCCAGGATGGATTTTACCTTCTCATGATCCATCTTGAGACCTTGATCTGAGAGGATATAGCCCAGGAAGGGCAGAGAATTCTTCTCAAACATGCACTTCTCCAGCTTGGCATACAGGGGATTCTCCCTTAATCGCAGCAAAACTTGACGGACATGTCTCCGATGAGTCGTCGGATCTGGAGGAAAAATCAAAATGTCATCTAGATAGACCACAACACAGACATAGAGGAGACGTCGGAAGATGTCATTGACTAACTCTTGGAAGACCGCGGGTGCGTTACACAGACCAAAGGGCATTACCGGGTATTGGTCTCGTCACCCCGGCGGGTCCAGATCAAGTTGTAAGCCCCATGCAGGTCTAGTTTAGAGAAAATCTTGGCTCCTCATATGCGGTCAAATAGTTTGGAAAAGACAAACCTAGGCGATGCAGCGCTGAAGAAAAAACTCTCTTCAACAGATATTTGTTCTTGACTGTGATTTGATTGAGGCCCCGGTAGTCGATGCAAGGTCAAAGAGATCCGTCTTTCTTCTTGACAAAGAAGAACCCGGCCCCGGCCTGGGAGGAGGATTTTTGTATAAAACCCCTCTCCAGATTCTCCTTGATATAGGCTAACATAGACTGAGTCTCTGGCAAGGAGAGAGGGTATACACGTCCACGAGGAGGGGACGCATTAGGAACCAGTTCAATAGGGCAGTCATAAGCCCGGTGTGGGGGCAGCGTCTCAGCCTCCTTCTTGCTGAAGACATCTGCAAACTGAGAGTAATGAGGAGGTAATCCTGCCAATGACTGAGGCAGAGGAGGCTGGGCCGGATGGATCTGCAACAGACAGCGATTGAGACACTTGAAGCCCCATTGGAGAACCTCTCCGGAATTCCAGTCCAGGACTGGGGCATGTAGTTGAAGCCAAGGCAGGCCCAGCAGCACAGGGTTGACAGCTTTGGGCAGGACAAGAAATGAAATTAGCTCCAAATGAAGGGCTCCAACTTGGAGCTTCAGCGGTTTGGTCTCAGATACCAATGGATCGGGCAGAGGCAATCCATTCACTGAGGAAACAACCAAAGACGGCTCCAGAGGGACTGTGGGCAACTGGAGAAGATCCACTAGGTCATTTTTGATGAAATTAGCTGCGGATCCAGAGTCCAGATAGGTAGATGCCTGGTGCGTCCTTTCGCCGGACACTATAGTCACAGGGATTGATAGTTTTGAAGAGAGTTTTTTCTTCAGCGCTGCATCGCCTAGGTTTGTCTCTCCAACCAATCCTAGGCATTTGGAGTTTTTTGGCTTCTGAGGGCACAAACACACCACATAGCCTCCGAGGCCACAATACAGACAAAGTCCCGAAGTGCGTCTGCGTTGTTTCTTCTGGATGGATAATTGGAGCCGGTCCACCTGCATAGGCTCCTCTGGTGGAACAACTGGTAAGGGCAACAGGGCTTGCTGGAAAGTAGGAACCAGCCTGGGAAGTCTTCTCTGCCGACGAACCTCTTGGGATCGCTGTCGGATCCTCAAGTCAATCCGGGTGGTGAGGATAATGAGGTCACCCAGGGTCGATGGCAGATCACGAGCGGCAAGCTCGTCTTTAATCTCGGAAGACAGTCCCTGCCAGAATGTAGCCACCAAGGCCTCGTTGTTCCAGGACAGCTCTGCCGCCAGGGTGCGAAACTGAATGGCATAGTCGCCGATGGAGGTTTCTCCCTGGCGAAGGGTCAGCAGAGTAGCAGCAGCAGATTAGACTCGCCCAGGTTCCTCAAATACAGAGTGCAAAGTCCGTAGGAAACACTGGAAGTCACGGGTCTCTGGTCCCTGACGTTCCCAGATAGGATTCGCGCATGCTAGGGCCTTGCCAGTAAGGAGCAAGATGATGAAAGTGATCCTTGCGCCATCAGACGGAAATACTTTGGCATGGGCTGAAGTGGATCTGGCACTGGTTCAAAAAACCTCTGCAGGTACTCGCGTTTCTGTTGAAGCTAGAAGGTAGTGGCAGCGAGAATCGGCAGTCGGTACTGGTACTGCCAGGAGGTGTAATAGGAGGATCAGCCAGAGGAACAGGAACAGGTGCCTTGATGGCTGCAGCTTGCGCATCCAGTTGCTGTGTAATGGAGTTCACTGCTAGGAGAAGTTGGTCTTGTCTTGACCGAAGGTCTCGCAGGTCTGCCTCCAGTTCTTGTGACGTCGTCACGGTCTTGGGTTGACCAGCGGGGTCCATGGCCTGAGCGTACTGTCACGATCTGTGGGTATGTGGACCCACTGGGCCGTACCGCCGTATTGGGATAAGAGCTGGACAACACAGTACCAAGTCAATTTATAAATAGTCCAAGCACAAGGGAACCTGTAGTGGTTCATACAGTAGCAACGACTAGGCACAGATAGGACCTTGACAGCAGATACCAGACGTGGTATAACACAGCAGGCAGAACCGGTGGCACAACACGACTCCAACAGGTTTAAGGCACAGGAACAAATAGCACGGGATACAGGGCACAGGTAGCAGGGTACGGGAACAGCGGGAACAGGATAACACTAAGGGACCATTTGCAAGACTAACATAGGCAAAGACAACAACGCCCTGGCAATGAGCAAAGGATAGGGCCCATCTTATAGTTCAGGGTGATCATGGGCTAATTAATGATAATTCCCATGTGCGCACGTTGGCCCTTTAAGGCCGGGCACGAGCGTGCGCACGCCCCCCTACAGGACACAGCGGACCGGAGCGGAAGTGAACGCCGGCCTCTCCTGGGGAGGAGATGCGGGCCAGCGCTCACAGATCCATGGCTGCGGCCGTCGGGGGGTCAGTAAACACGACGGTCCGCGGCCCTAGACGCTACAGTATTAATTTATCTTCACCAATATGTTTTTGTGACGTCATAAAAGATTTGAGGCTCAACTTCATTTAAACCAAAACTACGACTTTTCATCTGAGCACAGAAATGTTCACTGACTGATTAAATGGTATAAGTTCCCATGGTGCTGTTAGTTCTAGTCATTGAACCCAAACTTGAGCTTTGTATTTGTGACCATAATACGGGCGCAGAAATGCATCCATATTATGGTCATGTAAAGCTGGCCTAAGGCTTGTTGGGTGCGGGAGGTGGTAATGAGAGTAAGGAAGTGTCCAACGGAATCCAAAAATTAGGGAGACAAGTTTTTGTTTATATTTATCTGATTGGCTGGATGAAAGTAGCACATTGCTGTCATACTTCATACTAAGACTTCCTGCTGTGCTAGAGGCAGAGAGAGACACTTCATTAACGGTTTGTTAACAGAGCTGATCACATGGCTTTAGAGACCTCACACTCTGAAATACTGGTAAGTCTGCAGGTAGATCTTATATAAATCAAATTTATTGTATTTTAGTTGGAATTGTTATGTAAAAAGGACATAAACACAACAATTACATCAAAATATTTCTTCCTCGGCTGTCAACATCTCATTGTAATCATCAGACCAGGTAGTTAAAGTAGAAGAGGTGTTCATATCTTATTATGTTATTACCCAACCACATTCAATAGAGATAACATCTAATAGCAAAGTTGACCAGTATATAAGGCCCCATGCACACGACCGTAAAAAATCTCCGGAATTGCGCACCGCAATACGGACCGTATTTACGGACACGACCGGTTCTATTGTCCGCGGACACCTTTCCATATCGTTACGGAAGGGTGTCCGTGCCGTAGAACCGTGCCGTGAATTATGGAGCATGTCCTACTTTTCTAAATTTAAGGGCTGTGCTCCCATACTTTGTATGGGAGCACGGCCCGAAAATGTGGCCCGTGGCAGTCAGCGGCTGGCCGTGCTTGCCATCGCAGGACCACACAGGAGAGCTGACAGATCCTCTATACTACACCACACAGTAGAGATGACAGATCCTCTGTACTACACCACACAGGAGAGATGACAGATCCTCTATACTACACCACACAGGAGAGATGATATATCCTCTTTACTACACCACACAGGAGAGATGACAGATCCTCTATACTACACCACACAGGAGAGATGATATATCCTCTTTACTACACCATACAGGAGAGCTGACAGCTCCTCTATACTACACAACACAGGAGAACTGACAGATCCACTATACTACACAGGAGAGCTGAAATCTCCTCTATACTATACCTTACAGGAGAGCTGACAGATCCTCTATACTACACCACACAGAAGAGCTGACAGATCCTCTATACTACACCACACAGGAGAGCTGACAGATCCTTTATAATACACCACACAGGAGAACTGACAGATCCTCTATACTACACCACACAGAAGAGTTGGCAGATCCTCTATACTACACCACAAAGGAGTACTGACAGCTCCTCTATACTACACCACAAAGGAGAGCTGACAGCTCCTCTATGCTACACCACACAGGAGAGCTGACAGATCCTCTATACTACACCACACAGGAGAGCTGACAGCTCCTCTATACTGCACAGGAGAGCTGACAGATCCAGTATACTACACCACACAGGAGAGCTGTCAGATCCTCTATACTACACCACACAGGAGAACTGACAGATCCTCTACTACACCACACAAGAAAGCTGACAGATCATCTATACTACACCACACAGGAGAGCTGACAGCTCCTCTATACTACACCACACAGGAGTACTGACAGCTCCTCTATACTACACCACACAGGAGAGCTGACAGATCCTCTATACTACACCACACAATACAGCTGACAGCTCCTCTATACTACACCACACAGGAGAGCTGACAGCTCCTCTATACTACACAGCACAGGAGAGCTGACAGATCCCGTATACTACACCACACAGGAGAGCTGTCAGATCCTCTATACTACACCACACAGGAGAACTGACAGATCCTCTATACTACACCACACAGGAAAGCTGACAGATCATCTATACTACACCACAAAGGAAAGCTGACAGCTGCTCTATACTACACCACACAGGAGAGCTGACAGCTCCTTTATACTACACTACACAGGAGTACTGACAGCTCCTCTATACTACACCACACAGGAGAGCTGAGAGATCCTCTATACTACACCACACAGGAGAGTTGACAGATCCTCTATACTACACCACAGAGGAGAGCTGACAGCTCCTCTATACTACACCACACAGGAGAGCTGAGAGATCCTCTATACTACACCACACCGGAGAGTTGACAGGTCCTCTATACTACACCACACAGGAGAGCTGACAGCTCCTCTATACTACACCACACAATTCAGCTGACAGGTCCTCTATACTACACCTTACAGGAGAGCTGATAGATCCTCTATACTACACCCCACAGGAGAGCTGATAGATCCTTTATACTACACCACACAAGAGAGCTGATAGATCCTTTATACTACACCACACAGGAGAGCTGATAGATTTTCTATACTACACCACACAGGAGAGCTGACATATCCTCTATACTACACCACACAGTAAAGCTGACATCTCCTCTATACTACACCACACAGGAGAGCTAACTCTATACTGATGGGACCGTCACCGATCACCAGAATGGTGGTCCCATTTTCCATGTTTCCCCCAGCAGCAAAAAGCCAGACTCTTGCCAGGAGGAGTTGAATGGAGCATACGCCAGTGGCGCTCAATTTGAAGTCTATGACCAGTCTAAATCAGTGATGAAAATGGAGTTCTGGCGATTAACAGAGGTCCCAGGAGTTGGATCCCCACCAATATACCAGTTATCACCTATCCATTCAATACTCCTTTAAGGACTGTGATCACCTTGAGTTAAAGAGGCTCTGTCACCAGATTTTGCAACCCCTATCTGCTATTGCAGAAGATCGGCGCTGCAATGTAGATTACAGTAATGTTTTTATTTTTAAAAAACGAGCATTTTTGGCCAAGTTATGACCATTTTTGTAGTTATGCAAATGAGGCTTGCAAAAGTCCAAGTGGGCGTGTTTAAAGTAAAAGTCCAACTGGGCGTGTATTATGTGCGTACATCGGGGCGTTTTTACTACTTTTACTAGCTGGGCGTTCTGACGAGAAGTATCATCCACTTCTCTTCAGAACGCCCAGCTTCTGCCAGATCACGCTGTGACGTCACTCACAGGTCCTGCATCGTGTCAGATGAGCGAGGACACATTGGCACCAGAGGCTACAGTTGATTCTGCAGCAGCATCAGCGTTTGCAGGTAAGTAGCTACATCGACTTACCTGCTAACGCTGATGCTGCTGCAGAATCAACTGAAGCCTCTGGTGCCGATGTGTCCTCGCTCGTCTGACACGATGCAGGACCTGTGAGTGACGTCACAGCGTGATCTGGCAGAAGCTGGGCGTTCTGAAGAGAAGTGGATGATACTTCTCGTCAGAACGCCCAGCTAGTAAAAGTAGTAAAAACGCCCCGATGTACGCACATAATACACGCCCAGTTGTACTTTTACTTTTCAACACGCCCAGTTGTACTTTTGCAAGCCTCATTTGCATAACTACAAAAATGGTCATAACTTGGCCAAAAATGCTCGTTTTTTAAAAATAAAAACGTTACTCTTATCTATATTGCAGCGCCGATCTGCTGCAATAGCATATAGGGGTTGCAAAATCTGGTGACAGAGCCTCTTTAAGGAAGAGGTTATTATATTAAGAGATCATAAAAACATGTACAAACCCAGTTTTATTTTTAGCTGGTATAAAACATGAAGAGAGCGGGTACAGACATCTTTCCTCTATACACAATGATAATTCCCTGACAATTTTCAGCATGGAGTAGCTGAGCTGGGCTGACATGTTAGTTGACTAGACAAGAGTTAACTAGAGAAAGACTCTAATTCCTCTAGACATCACAGGGACTTGTGCTGACAACCGCCACCTCCTCCCCTTGGCATTTGAGGATTCCAGTGTCACATTCACTCAGGGTTTGCTTCTTGCCGTTCACTAAGACACAAATGGTGATGCCGTCAAATTCACAAGTCTGGGCTTCTCTGCAGACACATGTGCTTGTTGTATCTAGACAAAGAGAGAGAAGGAGGGCGACAATTACAGCTGACAACTGGGGTACACGGGGTAATGTTCAGATCAGGGAATATGGAGTGATCGTTAGAAGACAATGACATATTAGTAACGACTAAACAACTCTTCATGCACCAAAAACAATTTATAAAACGCGAAGAATAAACTGCACAAAACATTAACACTTAGACAACAGAAAAGGACACCCGAAGACTGGGCAACAACAAGAAAGTACAATTTCTAATAATAAGAATTATTTTAAAAAAAAAACTGTATTAACCCTCGCAGGACTAAGCCGTCATTGGGCTTTAGGATCACACAGAATTTTGAACTAATAACTTTGTTATTTTTGCATCAACATTAACGTTAGCGTTATTTTTGGGTACGTATATGTTACCATTTAATTTTTCATGAGTAGAATTTTGGAGGACATCATTTCCTCTTGTTTTTCTTTTTTTCTCTTTGTGGATTTATAATAAGTATATACATTTATAGATAGATTCATAGCAACATGTCAGAAGTTTTGATCGATGGGGGTCTGAGCACTGAGACCCCCACCGATCGCTAAAACAAAGCAGCAGAAGCGCTCGGGTGAGCACTCAGATACTTAGTTTCTGATTGTTTTTTCACAGAAAGCCGAGCAATTAGTGTACGGGGTCATAGACTTTCTCTGTTTTTTGAAAGTTTAGTTAACCTTTAAAGTCAGTATTAGTATTAGTCCAAAGTCCTTGGTTTATTTTTGTACAGGTTACTATTACCACCTATTCACATGCTGTGGTTGAGTCACGATTTTTGCTGTGGTTTTGTGAAAACTGCTAGTCAACCACAACGTGGAGGGAAAACCATAATAGTTGTGCTTAAAATGATACTCAGAGACCACAGTTGTAGATAAGGAGCCACTCTTACATAGCATCTTTCTGTTCTGGCTCATGGAATTGAGTTCTGATCTCCAGAATCGGGTCCCTGGTCTCCTGTAACCACACATCCATGGCAAGGAGGAGTTTGAATGTAGCGGCGGTCGAGCATGTGTGCTACCATCTATTGTGATTGCCATGCGTTGCATAGGAAATAGTCAAGTGGTCATAGTCTAGCAAATGGTAGGGAGCCCACCAATCTAACACTTGTTACCTATTAAGTGGATAGTTGATAAATGTGTGTGGTTGGAATACTACTTTAACTCCTTGCCACCACAGCCATTTTTAGATTTTTGTTTTTACCTCCACGCCTTTGAAAAGTCATAGCTTTTTTTTTTTCCTTCAACATAACCGTAAGGCCTCATGCACACGAACTTATTTATTTCCTCCCGTAAATACTGGGGTAAATACAGTTCCCTTGTCACACGTATTCGACCCGTATTCCACCAGTATTTATGGCCCCGTGCCCGTAAATACGGGTCCGGTGTCACCAGTATTCCACCCGTATTTACGGACCCGTTTTCTCTGCACAAATCGGCAGCCCCTTCTCTCTATCAGTGCTGGAAAGAGAGAAGGGGCAGCCCTTTCGGGCAGAGTTTCCGCAGTGATTGAAAGTAAAAGAAGTTCATACGTACCATTGTCTTGGTGACCCGTCCCTCTTTTGACATCCAGTCCGACCTCCCTGGTTGACTCGGCAGTCCATGTGACCGCTGCAGCATGTGATTTGCCTGTGATTGGCTGCAGCAGTCACATGGGATGAAACGTCATCCCGGGAGGCCGGACTGGAGGAAGCAGGTAAGTTAACTTTTAGGACTATTAACCCTAGCGGTAATCACTGTCCCAGGTGCTGAAAGAGTTACTGCCGATCAGTTAACTCTTTCAGCACCCTGGACAGTGACTATTCCCTGATGTCGCCTAGCAACGCTCCCGTAATTACGGGTGCACACACGGCTCGTAATTATGGGCGTTTTTACGTTTGTGTGCATGAGGCCTAAAGAGAGCTTTTTTTTCCTTTGAGTCCTTTTATTAAGTTCTGTTTCTGGCAGGACTTAATAGGAGGACCAAGATGGCAGACCTGGGGGCCTTCGGCACAACTGGATGACAGAGGGGACCCCCCTCGGTCTGGCTTAGATGCCGCGGTCTATATTGACATCGGCATCTAAGCCGTTAAATGGCTCGGATCAGAGTTATTTCCAACTGTTAGTGCAACGTGTCAGCTGTAACTTATAAGTGACAAACGTGGTATATGGAGCAGGGTCAGCCTGTGGGCCTGCTCAATACTCTCCACCTCCCAACTATGACGTACATTTACGTGAAAAGTCGGTGGGGTTAATGTGAAGAGGCAGATGGACATGTCAGCAGATAATATTTCTGAAGGAGCACATCATGGCTGGAAATCTCCGGCACATGGCTAGTTGTCAAACATTGGCCCACATTTAATATTCTGTTTACATCTGACTTTGGCAAAAATTACAGAAATTGACATTGCACCAAAATGTGCCACATTTGTCTTACTCCCGAAAAGTGGGCGTGGTCAAGCTGTAAATTTACTAATAGCCCCATTTATCAAAGGCAAAAGATTAAAAAAAGGCACAAATTAGTGGCGCAAATGTCCGGATGATCATAGCAGGCGAAAAAAATCCAGCTAAAGGGACAATTCCAAATGCACCCGATTTATTAAAGGATGCACGGTTTTTAATAAATTGAGAGCAAAATCTCGTCAAATACCCTCTCTAATTTTATTGGCGCAAAAAACACCATAATTAATAAATGTGGGTCAGTGCATTGGCTTTCCCAGATATGTATTCAGTCTAAACCAGTCTTCCAAAAATTACAAGAGATTCTCTACCTGAACAGTTTTCCCACAAGTGGCACGAGTCACATGGCCTTTCTGCTTTTTGGGGGAATTTGCAGTCTGCATCTTTGGTCAGGGTGTATTTCCTCCCCAGACATTGTAGGGCATGCATTTTACAGACTGTAAGCGGGACATTTTTGCTTGATCTTCCGTCAATGGCACATACATCCAAGGAAGAGCTGAAAAGACAATGAAGTACATATTATTATTATCCAACCAAGAACTAAAATGTGAGGAAAACTCAATATGCATACCTCTCAACCATCCCGTTTTCATTGGATTGTCCTGCGAAATGTACCTCGAAGGGGGGGAGCTTATGCAACTTATGCATTTATTAAGTAATTACTGCCCATTCCCTGGGAGGGTTTGTATGTGTTCCTGGATGGGGCTGGGCTTAATATTCAAAAGTTGGGAGGTATGAATATATTATAAGATAAATGACCATAATGTGCTCTCAATAACTCTCCCACCCTTTAATTATAATGAGATGACTCTGATCATGCTATCCCAGTCTATACAGCAAAGCTGACAAGTGAGGTGCAGGAAACAGGAAGTGCCAGCCTATTGTGACTGCTCTAATGGCCAGTGTGAGAACTGCAACAATTCAAGATTTTTTTCTATGGCTAGTCGTATTAAAAAAATATATATATTTAAATATGTTTATAATAAAAATCTGATTTAAATAAATAATCTGTCACTTTCTGGTGACACATTCTTTTACATATATCTATCATAAACAACATATATGTTCAGACAGGAGTGAAGGAAGGAACAATAACCCTGATTGGATAAAAGCCAGTGACATCACTCGTGCATGCGCAGTGGAGTGGAAAATGCCAGTGGAGGATGCACTGACAACTTTTCTCCTACTCATGCCTGGATTCAGTATCTTTTAGGCCTCATTTACACGAGCGTAATATACGCGCGTGCGACGCGCGGGCTTTTCACGCGTGTCGTACGCACCTATATTACTCAATGGGGCAGTTTAGACGATGCGTGAATTTTGCGCAGCGTGAGTGCGTTGCGTAAAACTCACGACATGTTCTATAATCGTGCGTTTTTCGCGCATCCACACACCCATTGAAGTCAATGGGTGCGTGAAAACCACGCATGCCGCACGGAAGCACTTCCATGCGAACTGCGTGATTCGCGCAAGAGCTGTCAAAAGGATGAATGTAAACAGAAAAGCACCACGTGCTTTTCTGTTTACAAACATCCAAACGGAGTGTCAAATTAGAGATGAGCGCACCGAACTTCACCGGGTTCGGCCGAACTCGTTTTGACCGAACCCGGCAAAAAATGTTCGGGTACGCGACGTCAGGAGACAGTCACTGCCCACGGTGCTGAAAGACTTAAACTGTTTCAGCACCATGGACAGTGACTTTCGATCACAATATACATATACGTGTAAAAAAAACCAGAAGTTCGGACTTACCGATAAGTCCCGGCTCCTTCCTCCAGTCCGACCTCCCGGGATGACAATTAAGTCCAAGTGACAGCTGCAGACAATCACAGGCCAAGCACAGGCTGCAGCGGTCTCATGGACTGCCGCGTCATCCTGGGAGGTGGGGCCGGATGACAAGAGAGGGACGCGTCACCAAGGCAACGGCCGGGAGACCGGACTGGAGGAAGCAGGCAGTTCATGGTAAGTTTGAACGTCTTTTTTTATTCACAGGTTGGTGTATATTGTGATCGCCATTCACTGTCGAGGGTGCTGAAAGAGTTACTGCCGATCAGTTAGCTCTTTCAGCACCTTGGACAGTGACGGGCGTCGACTAGCCTCATCTCTATGATGGCGGCTGCGCGAAAATCACGCAGCCGCGCATCATACACGGATGACACACGGAGCTGTCAAGTGCCTTTTGCCCACTGAGGTCCCGTTCGGGCAGAAATCCTCAGCCGCGACGGGGCTCGGCAGTCCACAGGGGTCCACAGGGGGTCACCTTCCAGATTCCCGGTGACTCCCCCTCCTTCCGGTTCCAGACCTGGGGGAACGTTGTCGGCAGCCCCGAATGGTGATGTCCTGGCCAAGGGGTTGGCTGCATCCGCTGGATGTGCAGCACATGGCACAACAGCGGTGGGCCGCGGCTTGTGGTCTGATGTTTGGATCCCTCCAGGCGGGCAGCAGGTAGCTGGCCCTTCTGACTACACCATTCCGGCCTCCAACATACCCCATACCAGGAGGGGCCTATCGCCATCTGGTGAGATGGGCAGCGCTTCTGGATCTCATCGCCGTCGATGCCAGTGTACTCACCAGCAACTGGCTGAGCCCGAGTTGGAGGATGGCGAATTTGATGAGCCCCTACGTAGTCAATCTGTAACGGCTGGTGGGATCACAGCTTCTGAGCAGCCCGCTGGGTGTATTTCTCCTTCTTTGCCATATCCTGCAATTTTTATGTCGGGGGGGGTGGTTTAGCTGGCAAGGCTTCATCAGGTTTTGCTAACGATGCTCCCTCGAGGGCGGGCACGGAAGGCCATGGGTTAGCGGATTTGGTGGGTTGCTTGCGCAACTTGGTCGGGCGATTAAGCGGAGCTCCTGCTTCTGTCGTTCTGGTTATGTCACCGGTGGTAGTATGGGAAGGTAAGCGCACGGTAGTGGGTGGTACACAGGTTCCCTCCCATTCCGTTGAACGTGGCGAAGTTTACGTGTGTTTTTAGGGCCCTCTGGGGGCCCACCTGAAGCAGGACGTCCGCGAGCGGATTTGGAAAGATGAATATGTGGACATTTTTTCTCTCTTGCCGCTTGCAAATTTGACTTGGACAAAAGCAAGCTGGACGAGAGTAAAAAGGAGGAAGAGGAGCGTCGGCGGTATAGGTTAATTCCGCAGACTTTCGTCAATTGGCTCCAGGCCTTTGCTATTTTGGCCAGTGTGATCGGCGAGAAGGTGCCGGAGAATTGATCCACGCTTTTCTGTTACTTAGATGCGATCGGCGAGTCTCACCAGGAGTTTGGCAGCCAGACGTGGTTACATTACGACGAGCAGTTTGGTCAGCGCAAAGCGGATTGGCCATCCATAAGATGGCACCAAAAAGATATAGTCTTGTGGTTACGGGTGACCGCTCCGGTTAAGCAGAGTCATGTCCTTTCTCGGTGGCGGCGGTTCATCCGGTCAGTCCAGTTAGTCTGGTCAGGGTGCAGGTTCAAACTTGGGTTTTGCTGGCAATTTAATGACGGCCAGTGCAAGTTCGGATCAACTTGCAAATTTAAGCACATGTGTTCACACTGCAAAGGACCCCCTCTTGGCGCTGCAAAGTGTTTGCATAAAGGAAAATGATCGGGAGCCCAGCCCCATTCTACTAGTCAAGGGGGTGACGCCAGTGAGGTTGGGAAGGATGGACCTTTATCGAAATGATTATCCTGATACGGCCGCGGTTAAGTTAATTTAGGAAGGGTTTAGTTTCAGTTTTGTTATTCCCGCTCCTCCGTAAGTAGTCCCAGTTACACGGCGGAATCTTCGGTCCGCTTACCAGCATTCCAAAGTCCTTTCATCTAAACTCCATAAAGAGGTAGTGTTGGGTCGTATGGTGGGCCCCTTCATTGCTCCCCCAATGGGGATCTGGTAGTTTCCCCCTTGGGCGTCGTGCCGGAGAGGGAGCCCAAGAAATTTAGCTTGATCCAACATTTATCTTTCCCAAAAGGGTCGTCGGTAAACGATGGCAGCGATGCGGAGCTGTGCTTCGTAGTTTATACGTCATTTGATAAAGCGGTTGGTTTAGTTAGGTGGGCTGGTTGCGGGGCTCTTCTGGCAAAAACTGATATCAAGGTGGAGTTTTGGATTTTGCCAGTGCACCCTGACAGCCAACGGCTGTTAGGATGTTTTTGGGATGGGGGTTTTATGTTGATCGGTGCCTTCCCATGGGTTGCTCCCTGTCGTGCACGTATTTTGAGGCGTTTAGTTCCTTCATCGACCTGGTCACTAGGGCGGTAGCTGGGGTTGACTCATTGATTCACTACCTTGATGATTTTTTGTGTGTCGGCCCCAAAGTATCCCCTCTGTGCGGTAATCTGTTGTATGCTTTACAAAAGATCACAAGGGACTTCGTGTCCCCTCGGCTATGAGGTTCGGCGGGCATGTCATTTACGAAAAATTACATTGCATAGTCTACAGTCACTGTTGGGGAAGCTAAATTTTGCCTGTCGGATCATGCCGATGGGAAGGGTGTTTTGCCGGCAGTTGGCGGCCGCTAGTACAGGTGTGTGGGAACCGTATCATTTTGTGCGATTAGGCAGCGAACATCGTGGCCATTTGCGGGTGTGGAATAATTTTCTCGGGAAATATAATGGCCGGTCCCTGTGGATGTCGCGGGTGCTCGATATGTATGATTTAGACCTCTTCACGGATGCGGCGGAGGCAGGGAGGTTTGGTGCTTACTGTAGGGGTCAATGGTGCGTTGAGCTGGGTGGCTTGCGGTCTTACAAAGAATCTGGCCCTGCTCGAGTTGTTCCCCATTATTGCCGCAATTATTTAGTGGGATAGGCTCAGGGACAAGAAGGTTCGCTTTCACTGCGACAATCTCGGGGTAGTATTGGCGATCAATAACATTACTGCGTCCTCTCCACCTGTTGTGCAATTGATTAGGCATTTAGTAATGGTTAATTTGTCTTGCGTGGGTGGTGGCAGCTCATGTGCCGGGTGTGGAAAATTGTATTGCTGATGCTCTCTCTTGCTCACAGTGGGACCATTTTCGACAGCTGGCACCGTGTGCGGAACCAATCGGCATGGTCTGCCCGGATCATCTTTGAGAGCTGGTTTCCATTCAGCAGGCAGGTTAATTGAGAAGTCTTTGGTGGGGTCAACATGGGTCGCTTATTCTGCCAGTTGGTGTCGATGGGAGGATTGGGTAAGATGCTTGGGCGATGTTAATACGGATCACGACAGGTTGGTATCTCTTTTGTATTGGTTGGGGATGCTTATGAGGCAGGCTATTCTGTGGTAAAAGTTAATAGTTTTGTCTCTGCGTTAGCTTTTGGGTTTAAGTAGCGGGGTTTAACAGATGTGACAAAAGATTTCCTGGTGAGGCAAGCTTTAAAGGGTTTACATCGGGGCAGGGCAGAGTTAGATCGCAGGTGGCCCATTTCGTTTTCCCTCCTTTGCTCGCTCGGGTTGGTGGTAGATGCGGTGTACGGTTTGGGTTTTGAGATAAAGTTGTTCCGACTTGCTTTTCCTCTGGCGTTTTTCGGAGATCTCAGGTTGGGCGAGCTGGTCTTTCCTAGCACATCTCACACGGGCGTCTTAGACGGGATGATGTTGAGCTATATGATGATAGACTGGAATTCGTATTGTGACGGTCAAAAACTGATCAGCTAGGTCGGGCAAAGCGGATAGTTTTGTTCTCTCTCCCGGGGATGGCAGTTTGCCCGGTGCGATACATGCGCGACTTCAGCCCTCCGGATAGCTTGCTGGATGCTCCATTGCTGCGCCATGTGGACGGTACTTTTCTTTCTAGATTCCAGTTTTGGGCAGTGTTCAGGAAGTGTTTGTCGGAAGCGGGGGTTAGCTCGGAGGGTTATCATTCACATTCCTTACACATCAGCGCGGCGACCGAGGCGGAGCGCTGGGGGTTGGATGAGCTGGGCGTTCGGCGTTTTGGGAGGTAGGAACCCAACAGGTTTAGGTCATATGTTCGCCCCCATTTGTTGTAAGTGATGCTTTGGCGATTATACTTTCTATGTTGTATGGCGGTGGGTTATGTAGTTGTGACCACGGTGTGTTTGCTTATGGATGTGCGTGTATGTTTTTCTTTCATTTCTGGTGCCCGCCCATGTCTGGTGTGGATATTGGGGCATTCTTTCGTTCACTGGTGAGCCCTAAGGGCGGATGTCCGCCCGGACGGCAGCTAACTGAGGATCCCGCGGGTCGACGCAGTCTTGCATTGGCTGGGATTCCAAAGTTTGATGTGGAGCCGGGTCTTGCCCGAGTTCCACATTTATCCACAATTAGATAGGGTTCCTGAGATCCTGGTCTTGCATGTTGGCGGGAACAACTTGGGTGTTCGCCCATTTCGCGAGCTCATCCGGGACATTCGGCATGACTTACTCTGTTTGTGGGCTTCACAAATGAGTTTGGTCGTGGAGTGGTCCGACATTCCTAGGAAGCAATGGCGCTTTGACCGATCCGTTGAACGGATTAACAAGGCCCAGATAAAGGTGAACCGGGCAGTTTCTGTTTTTGTGGCCAGGAATAGAGGTATTTGTGTCCGCCATAGAGACTTAGAATCTTGTGACGGCAATTTCTGGAGGGGTGACGGGTACATCTTAACGAGGTTGGTACGGATTTGTGGAGTTTAGCCTTGGCAGAGTGGATTGAAAGAGCAGTTTCGGTGTGGAGGGACTCACAGGCTTGAGGTAGTCAAGGGCCTGTTTCGCTGTGGCGGGGGGAGTCCTTGCGGTTGGTCAGTACAAACTGGTGGGGGGGTCGCATTGGGGGTATGCGTCCTCCAAAAAGGATTATTAGTTGGAAGACTTCTTCTGGTGTTATCCCTTTGAATGGGTTTCTGGTCAGAGCCATCTGCAGAGGTGATCGGTGCTTCCGAGCCAGGTTACGGCTGGAGGTAAAAAGATGGTGGTTGCAGATGGCTATCTAAATTAAGCAAAGTAATAACTTCAAGGACTTCCTCTGTCGTATTATATGTTAACATGTTATTTACGTATGTTATTTTGGGAGGAATTCTATTGTGGAGAATTCCCTATGTTTTATACAATGTTTTGGAAAATAGATACAATTTAATTTAATGTAAATAAAAAAATAAACGACTGCTGTGGCCATTAAAATCCGACCTCGTTTCCTCTGTGTTCTTTCTGGGAATTAGGTTATGGTAATGAAGTAAGTGGGTAATCACACACGACTCTACTTAACCATGCCATGGGAAAATATGCCAGAAAATGTGTGTTTCTAAGAGATTTTGTGGCCATTTTTGGGCAGGGCTTAAATTGGGCAGGGCTTAAATTGCCCCACAAATGGGAATTCAAATGTTAGGGGTATGACTTATTACTGCATTTATAGAACGTGTAGAATATAAATAGATATGTTACACTTATACGACACTCCTTGTCTTACCCGCATTCAGATGGCATTTTGCAGGTGCACTTAGAATCCTGGATTTTTTCCCATGGTTTGCATTTTGAATCATCAACTTTTGGGCTGACTGAAGGTTCTGCGATACAAGAGAAATCTTACTGTTAGAAAACCTGACATTATATTAAGGGGTCCATTCGAACTTTACTATTGGCCTCACACATTCCTGTTTGCCACTGATGGCAGGAGCACATTTAAAGACAATTTCCTCAGCAGAGGTATAAATGTTTGATCCACCACGAGCGCTCTGGTAGTCTCTTAAAAGGGCCAGTGCGCACACCACTAAAAGTTTTTCAAGCCTATCCCTGTACACCCTGGGCTTTATAGTTTGACTTACCCACTGCCCCAGTGCCTGAGCAATATTGTGTCTTCCCAGTGTTTGTCTTGCAAATGGTTCCTAGCTGTGTCCTGTATCCTGAATCCGGTATCCCGTATTCGTGCCAAGTCAAGTGTTTGTGACGACTTCACCATCTGTGTCCGATGCCCGTGCCAAGTCGAGTGTCTGAGAAGACTGCCCTACTCCTGTCTGGTGTCCTAGCCAAGTCCAGTGTCCGTGACAACTGCACTACTACTGACCGGTGGCCAAACTCTGTACTACTGCTCTCTGACTAGTGCTAGTTTTCAACCCAAGTTAAAGACAAGTCAAGTATTTCATGAGCTTTACATGATATACTTACCGTTCTTTCTACACTGAATGCTTTTTACAGTGGGATTCCAAGTTAGGCTGGAACTGCACTGAATAACAGGCGGACCATCCAAATCCATGCCGGGAGGACAATACAGTCTTAATTTGTCCCCAACGTCATAAGAATCTTTCTCTGGAGCAGCTTTAATGTTATTTGGAAGATCAGGAGCGGAACACAATATCCCTGAAAAGATATCATGTAATAAAAAGTATTATTTAAATGTGTCTGTCTGAACCTCATATATTATATTTAACATCATTAAAGAGGTTGTCCAGGATTAGAAAACATGGCTGTTTTCTTCTATAAACAGCGCCACATCTGTCTACAGGTTGTGTGTGGTAGTGCCGCTCAGCCGCATTTACTTCAATGGAACTAAGCTGCAATACCAGGCACAACCTGTGGACAGGTGCGGCACTGTTTTTAAACGAAAGCCAAATGAAGGCCACATTCAGGATTCCATACTGAAAATCTGCAACAAAGTACATAACCACATTCACATGTTGCAGATTTTTTTCAGCTGCAGATTTGAGGACATGCTGCAGATTTTCATATATGTTGCAGATCCACGCCCTCATGTTTCCACATGGCGATACTTAGGAGGAATCTGCCAATGGGTTTACATCATGTAGGACTTTCAAGGTCATTTGCTGCTTATGTCACCAGCTGCATGTTTTAGCCATTCATTGGTGGTATAGCCCCCGGAAGAAGCTACGTGCGAAACACGTGCTGGGGTTGATCCCCCCCCCCCCCCATAGTTTTGGTCTGTATGCCTCCTTAAATCATATTCTTTGCTATCTGGTTTTCATTATTATATTATTTGCTCCTTGGATGGTTTTCTATCCATATTTGACTTTATTATTATTTATGTACCAGTTCTTGTATGCACTATTTGCACTTTACTATATGAGGCTGTGGGACCCGACCTATGTGGGGATCCTTCTTTTCATGGGTATTGTTACTGCCAATGTACTTATTTTTAATTATTTTGTCTCTCAATAAATTTTGTCTATTTTTCGCTAGAAACGGTTCATGTGTGATATCTTATATAGGTGTTCATATGTGAATTGATAATCATTCGATATTTGTACTCACGTTGGCATTGCATGTCATTGACTTGCCACTGAAGGTCATCGATACATTCAGCAATGGGATCCCCCACCAGCGTATAACCGCTGTTACAAGTGTATATAATACGTTTACCAATGTGGTAGGACGCGTCGTCATACTGTGAAGGAAACAAGATGCACAGGAAGAGAAGACATTTTCACAAATTCTGCCGTTCATCATAATTCGCCTGGGAGTTTGCATACTGGACAGTGAATGAGTGCATCAGCAAAAGACGCCCCGGGTGGGTTGGAAACATGGTGCCCGGGACTCATGTTCTGAATGTGGACTATCTGGAGCAGGGATGGACATAACATACAGTATGTGCATGTGCTGAATGTGGACTATCTGGAGAAAAGAATAGACACCATATGTGTCCCCTCTGCAGCTGCACAGGGGCCCGGTAGATAAGGGGCCACGTTCACCTTAAAATCTGCTTCCTACTCTCTATAAGTTGCACTAAAGTAATGAATTTTAATGTCTTATAATTAGTGGTGGATTGTTAGGGAGACATATGAAGGTGCTGTATGCTTAGCTATTCAAGAGCATGGCACCCATATACTTGCACAGGGGTCCTCTGATGTCTGTGTCCGCCCCTAAACTTGGAAACAGACGGACTCTCAGAAATTATTGTGTTAAAGCAAGACTTAGGGGGGTGTAGATTTTCCCAAAGTTATACTTTGAGTAAATGAAAGAATAGAAAAAATGATGGCGACGTATGGGAGGTATGCACCCTCAGGCAACTTTAGTCTAAAGCCTTTTGTCATGGATTTGTAAAGACGGAGAAAACGTAAAAGGCAACACCGGAGAAAGTCCTATCCTGGTGGGAGGTAGATTCAATTTAGACAGACATGGACGTGGTACCTGGATATGTCCATTTTCCAGAGGAGGGGGGGCTGGGCAGAACTCTGTCGGTAATATCTTGATATCGAAGCAGTGAGGCTCCACAGTGCTGAAGAGAAGGGGAAACCAAGTATTATAATGATTGGAAGATATAATGTCACATCTGTTAGGGGGGATTCACACGAACGTGTATTGAGTCCGTGCGGGCCGCGTGGTTTTCACGCGCCACGCACAGACCAATACAAGTCTATGGGGCAGTACACACAGTCCGTGCTTTTTGCGCAGCGTTTGTCCGCTGCGCAAAAAGCGCGACATGCTCAATATCGCCACGTATTTCGCGCATCACGCACCCATTGAAGTCAATGGGTGCGTGAAAACCACGCAGGTCGCACGGAAGCACTTCCGTGCGAACCGACTGAAACAGCGCACCAGCTGTCAAAAGGATGAATGTAAACAGAAAAGCACCACGTGCTTTTCTGTTTCCAAACATCCAAACGGAGTGTCTTTGAGATGAGCAAACCCGGACAACCGAACCGAACTTCACCGGGTTCGGCCGAACTCGTTTTGGCCGAGCCCGGCAAAAAAAATTCCGGTACGCGACGTCAGGAGATAGTCACTGTCCAGGGTGCTGAAAGAGTTAAACTGTTTCAGCACCCTGGACAGTGACTTCCCATCCCAATATACATGAACGTGTAAAAAAAAAAGAAGTTCTGACTTACCGATAACTCCCGGCTCCTTCCTCCAGTCTGACCTCCCGGGATGACAATTCAGTCCAAGTGACAGCTCCAGCCAATCACAGGCCAAGCACAGGCTGCAGCGGTCACATGGACTGCCGCGTCATCCAGGGAGGTGGGGCACGATGTCAAGAGAGGCGCGTCACCAAGGACGCGTCACCAAGGCAACGGCCGGGAGGGAAGTTCTCGGTAAGTACGAACTTTTTCTTTTTTTTTTAAAAGGTTTCTCGATATTGTGATCGGCATTCACTGTCGAGGGTGCTGAAAGAGTTACTGCCGATCAGTTAACTCTTTCAGCACCCTGGACAGTGACTGACGTCGACTAGACTCATCTCTATGATGGCGGCTGCGCGAAAATCACGCAGCCGCGCATCATACACGGATGACACACGCAGCTGTCAAGTGTTTTTTGCGCGCGCAAAACGGCGCGTTTTTTGCGCGCGCAAAAACGCAACGTTCGTCTGAATCAGCCCTTACTATGAGATATAAATAATGTGATCCATCAGTTCTTATGTGTTCTTGGGCTCCATAGTCATTGAAATACTTTAGTTATTTTTCTTACATCACTGTAATAACTTCTTGCACCTATTTTCTTTATTCTGCATGTATTATTTCAGGTTGCCTAGCAACCACTTAACTTGTGTCTCGGTGACCACCATTTCAGTACATGTATTGAAGTGGTCATGGGAAGTTCTATCTGCTATACGTTAGACTGCCTCTTTGTGCTACACAGGCGTGGTTCAGTAAAGTAAAGGAACGGAAAAGGGCATTGTCTCCACTTCTCAGCTGAGAGCAGGACTAGGGGTGTACAGTTTTACTGCCTCTGAATGTAAACCTGTGTTCTAATTTACTGAAAGCAAGCAGAGCTCTTGAAAAATCATTCAAAGATATATAATGCTACTCGTTTTGGAATTGGATTGAATCTTTCATCTCAATAGCATATTTCTTATCCAGAGCCAATGTAAGCGAGGTTAACCTGAGAAGATGCCAGGACACAATGAGTTTAAAGAGGCTCTGTCACCACATTATAAGTGGCCTATCTTGTACATGATGTGATCGGCGCTGTAATGTACATTACAGCAGTGTTTTTTATTTAGAAAAATGATCAATTTTGACGGAGTTATGACCTATATTAGCTTTATGCTAATGAGTTTCTCAATGGACAACTGGACGTGTTTTACTATATGACCAAGTGGGCGTTGTACAGAGGAGTGTATGACGCTGACCAATCAGTGACCAATCAGCGTCATACACTTCTCTCCATTCATTTACACTGCAAATAGCGATATAGCTATATCACTATGTGCAGTCACATAAACATACTATATCGCTACTCATGTGTCATGACAATGAATATATATTACCTCCAGCCAGGACGTGACGTGTATTCATTCTCCTGACCACTTCTGTAGCTTCTCTGTGATTTACAGCACAGCACAGCGAGATGTCGCTGTGAATGACAGTTTACAGCGTAATCTTGCGAGACTACGCCTGCTGTGCTGTAAATCACAGAGACGCTACAGGAGTGGTCAGGAGAATGAATACACATCACGTCCTGGCCGGAAGTAATGTATATTCATTGTCATGATACATGAGTAGCGTTATAGTGTGTTTATGTGACTGCACATAGTGATATAGCTATATCGCTATTTGCAGTGTAAATGAATGGAGAGAAGTGTATGACGCTGATTGGTCCCTGATTGGTCAGCGTCATACACTCCTCTGTACAACGCCCACTTGGTCATATAGTAAAACACGCCCAGTTGTCCATTGAGAAACTCGTTAGCATAAAGCTAAAATAGGTCATAACTCCGTCAAAAATGATCGTTTTTCTAAATAAAAAAGACTGTTGTAATCTACATTACAGCGCCGATCACATCATGTACAATATAGCCAACTTATAATGTGGTGACAGAGCCTCGTTAAGGACCCAGGGCGATTTGTGTAAACATGTTTTATGCTTGTAAAGTCATGGTAGGTAGACAGGGGCCCACATACACCTGGAGCCGGCCCTGTTCTTATCAATCAGTAAGGACTGAACAGTTTCTTTTATTTTTGTGGACACACAGTCATGTTGTGCCTCCAGAGCCTCGAAGAACAATGAAGTTCTACCGGTGTATTTACACGGCTGTTTTTTTAACGCCTGTGAATACTGGCCATCAAAGAATGCAACAAGTTCTATTTTTGCCTGTTTTCACAGCCCGACGGCCCCAGGCCAGACAATAGATCAGTTTTTAACGGTCGTTTTTCAGAAATCAATTCTTGTGACGGCCGTTAAAAACTGAGGGATGGCCGGGGATTCTGCTCCTAAATGGAGCCCCAATTGTGCTATCTACAGTGGGCGGGGGTGAGATGCTAACTACAATGGGGTATGTGTGGCACTATCTAAAGGAGGGTGTGTGGCGCAATCTACAGAGAGGTTTGTGGCACTATCTAAAGGGGTGGTGGCACTATATACAGGGGTTGTGGCACTATCTACAGGGGTGGTGGCACTATATACAGGGATTGTGGCACTATATACAGGGGGGGTGGCACTGTGACACGATATGAGCACTATCTAGAGGGGACACTGGCGCTATCTACATGTGCACTGTGGCTCTATGTGGCACTGGCACTTTATATGCAGGCACTATCTACAGTGGGTACTGTGGCACTATCTACAGTAGTCACTGTGGTGTTTTCCGGGGGTTGGGACAAAAAAAACCCTGTCTAATGAAATTCATCCATTTTTTAACGGCCATGAAAAACAGTCAGACGGCCGGATAAAAATTTGGAGACACACTGAAGCAAAACGGTCATGAAAAACTGACAGTATATCTTAATGCATAATAATAAATACTAATGTATTAGACTTCAGGGCAAAATCCCCAGGGGCACAACAAGTGACCTTTGTATAAATGTATGTAATGTGCTGGGAGCCTTGTTTTGCAGATGATGAAATTCATTGTCTGGTCCGTGATAAAGTGTCAGCGACAGTTGTCAGAACAGGTGAGCGTTTCTGGAAAGGACGTGTCATGCGGAGGGCACAATATTAGCACGTGGCAGATACAGTCTGTACAAATTAAATATGATAAGCTCATTTCCATGGCTGCACTTTGATACAATCTTGACACGGAGCAAAGAAAAAAATCAACAATGTGCATCGTACCATAAAACATACAATGCTCTGCATGGACTCGCTGTATCCAGGAGATGCTGTCGAAAAATCTGCAGAACTTGCTGCTGAGGACGCCGTACTTCACTGTATAGAACTAGAGGTGTAGGCCACACTGGGGATACGTACTACCTTAAGGTCTCATGCACACAGTCATACGACAGATCTGTGTTGTAGGGGTTCATAAGAAGATGCCCACAGACTGCTATCGGCCCATACTGTAACTCCGGGTGTCTCTGATTTTACACACAGAGGTTTATTCTCCATTGTCCCATCACATGTCATATAACGGAGGTGATCTCCCCTAGGAGTGTTGTTTCTAGCGTAGAATACAGGGCCGCGTATCATACGGTGGCACAGGTGCATACAGGTGATAAAATAAGAGTAACTGTGTCCGGTGTCAAAGGAAAAGGGGAAGTGTCGTAATGTACTTACCCGTCCAAGCTCCAGGGCCGTCTCTCTTTTTATGTGGTAGAGGACCTTTGGGCCCGACAAGCACCCAGTTCCGGGTACGACCCGTTCACCCCCAATAGCTGAAACCCTGCTGACTACCCTCTCGTCGGTCCCAGGGTACCGCATAGCCGATACTGCCTAACCTTTTTTACAGACTACTAGCCCATTTGACTATAATTAAGAAACCCTGTGTCTCCATCCTACCCTCTCCGGTACGTTTGTAGTGTTGTCCTGTTGTTGTTTCCCATTGCAACCGAACCACCATCTATTCCTCTATTCCTATTGTGTCAGGTCACACCTCGACTATACCTTATCCAGGGAATCAACCAGACCAACAAGAGGCACTTACGTCTCGGGGCCAGCTGAGTACCTCAACCTAACTAGAGTCATGGAAAATGGGGTCCTGTAAGCAAAATGAATCTTTTTTTCTCTATCTTTTTGTAGTTCAGTTATTATTCTTCAGTTTACTCTAGCAATCACTTTTTTCACCTTTTTTGAGTACATAAAGCTAAAAATAATGATGTGGGCACAGGAAGCTTCTGTTGTACAACAGACTGCCTCTTCGTGCTACACAGACTTATTTTAGGCCTGATACATAAGAAGTCTGCACATGACGACATATAAAATACGCAATACAAGTGCAGGAATGTTGTTAGTTACGTGCTCTCTGTACACTGAGCAGGAGGCTTGGAGGGGACATTATAGAACATCCGGCAAGCTATTTTTGGGGATTTCTTATGTGCAGACAACCCCTTTTTAAATAGAGGCTGGCTTGGGTCTACCAGGGGATATGATTCTGAGGACCACCCTCAATCTATACAGAATGTCCCCTATTAATGACATCATAATCTTTCTTGTTCTCATTGTGCACACGGGACATAATCAAAAGTTCTAATAGGTTATTTGTGATCATCCCATAAGTAATAGACCCTAGTGGTAAGAGATTGCTCCAAAGTCACCACCAAATGGGGTTGTCTTCTACTGGACTTTTGGGGCCCATTTTTGTGTCCGAGCCTGGCCCCCTCAGGAAGATCCTCTGGTACTTTGGCAGGACAGGACAACCCTGTCTATGACATTCATATGTCCTAATAGGAAAAATGGACAGAGGTTGTCTGTATATGACAACCAGGCAGTGACAACCCTGTTCTTTGTCTTTTCTAGCATAGTAGATGGGGCAGAAAGCCAGCTGGAGTGTTGAAGTAGAGACTTCACCAAATACATGGCCAACTTTGGGAAGTAGGGAATTATTAATAACTTCACCCAAAACAGTCCATACAATGCCTAAGAAAAAGACCTAAGACGTGTTAAAAACTGCTCAGATAATTAAAAAAACACAGTACTGTATAACACTTGCTACCATAACACCACCCATACTTAAAGGGGTTCTTTGCTTTGGGCAATCCTTACTTGTTGAAGGGTCTCTTGATAATAAGCTGATCACAAAGTTTCCCCCTGTTGGGAACCCCAAAGATCAGCTGTAAACTGTGGGGAAACCTGGCAGTAAGTGTTCAATATCCCTGCAGCGCCACCACAGGAGAAATTAAGTATTACACACCGCTCATTCATATCAATATGTTATCTGTGTAACACAGGACAGGTTCTCCAGATAGAGACGCTCTTTATAACTGCTCTCCACCCTGGCCAAGAGATGAGGACTCCCCTCTATTAACGCAGAACTTACTAATAGGGTGTATGACAATAGGTTTTCTCAACTAGAGAATCTCTTCAAAGTTTCAGCTTAGGCTTCGTTCACATCTGCATCAGGGCTCCGTTCTATAGATCTGCCTGAACTTTCCATCAGAACGGAACCCCGACTGAAACAAACGGAAACCATAGGTTTCCGTTTGCATCACCATTGATTTCAATGGTGACAGATCCGGTGCAAATGGTTTCCGTTTGTCTCAGTTGTGCAAGGTTTCCGTCGTTTTGACGGAAGCAATACCGTAGTCGACTACGCTATTCATTCTGTCAAAATCACGGAACCCTTGCACAACTGAGACAAACGGAAACCATTTGCACCGGATCTGTCACCATTGAAATAAATGGTGATGCAAACAGAAACCTATGGTTTCCGTTTGTTTCAGTCAGGGTCTCGTTCTGACAGAAAATTCAGACGGAGTGCCAGAATGGAGCCTTGACGCAGATGTGAACGAAGCCTTATGGTGGGGATCTGCTTATATTTTTCATACAGCTTTTTCCTTTTTATTGAAGCCGATTCCTCTACAATTGCTACTTTGTTTTATCTATTTAAGGCTTATGTTCCTGTTTGAACAAATGTAAGATTACTATCATTGCGGGAGGAAGAGAAGTGGAATAACTGTGGTGAGCAGGAATAGGTCACACCCCCGGGCAGCTGTTTGCTGAAGAATGACCTCCGCTTTAACCTCTTTTTACACCATTTGTAGATGTATTTCACTTTAATGAGCACACCTCATGTTTTCCATATGACAACCCTGGCTATCGGGAGTGTCCTCAGTCTCACATCTGAACTTTGCGCAGTTTACACTAAGATATAAACAGACAGAAACTCTACTTGTTCTCCAGGATAGAAACAGGGATTGAATGAGAGACTTCAGTTTATGATCAATATAAAGTCTCATATGGCGAAAACACAAAGCTCAGCTGAGCTTTGTTCTGGTGCTGTATATATGTACTGAGCTCGGTTCTGGGCATGTATATATGTATTGAGCTTGGTTCTGGAGCTGTATATTTCAGAGCTTGGTTCTGGAGATGTAATTATATAGAATATGTTTATAATAACAAAATTGCAGGGCAGATGGAATTATTTCATGGGAACCTGTCTGGTAGTTTTAACCCCTTGAAACGCCACCATGCGGTAATACATGACCTGACAATATTTCCACTTTTTTTTTTTTTCAGATGCAGCAAAATCTTTAAAATCCACTTTTAAAATGGTGCATTAAAGCGTCATGGGTCGGTGCCACTATCCTGAAGAGTCACATAGTCCTGCCTCCAAACCCAACCTTCCATGTTTGATTGACATCCCCCTTGCTGATACAACAATCTTGGATGCGCCATTGCCTTGTGGCACTATACACAAGGGGGTGCACTATACACAAGGGAGGGCTGTGTGGCACTATACACAAGGGGGAGATGTGTGGCACTATACACAAGGGGGAGATGTGTGGCACTATACACAAGGGGGAGCTGTGTGGCACTATACACAAGGGGGAGCTGTGTGGCACTATACACATGGGGAGCTGTGTGGCACTATATACTAGGAGCTGTTTGGCACTACTAAGGGGGGGCTGTGTGGCACTATCTACTAGAGGGGCTGTATGGCACTACTTACAAGGGGAGGGCTGTGGCTCTATCTACAGGGTCTGTGGCGCAATCTACATGGTTCCGTATGTGGCACTATCTACTAAGGTGGGGCTGTGCGGCACTATCTAATAAGGGGGGGCTGTGTGGCACTATATACAAGGGAGGGGGCTGTGTGGCACTATATACAGTGGGAGCTGTATAGCGCTATATACAGGGGGATATTATGGTGATATCTACAGGGGGCTGTATGGCACTATCTACAAGGGGAGATGGGGGCGCTATCTACAAGTGGGGTGTGACACTGTCTATAGGCGGGGCTGTATAGCACTGTCTACAGGGGGGCTGTATGGCACATTCTACAGGGGGCACTATCTATAAGGGGGGCTACTTGTGGCACCTGGGCGAACACGTCAAGAGCTTGCTATGGGGCCCAGTCTTTCCTAGTTATGCTCCTGACCAAGCCTTTATATCTTCATTAAGGATGTATAAGACTGAGCAGAGGCTCTGCCACTATTTATATGTGAATATCAGGTAACCAGGCACTTTTAGAAAGTGTTCCGTACAGGTTCAGCTCTGCTGTATCAGTGTATGTATAGGGTTTACAATAGCTGATAGAGGCAGAGGTGTGAGAGAGACTAAAAGAGACATTCTCGCAATACGTCTTCCTGTGAATGCCCTCATATAAGTAACAGAACCTCATACAATCAAACTCTTAAAGTGCTAAAAAGTTCTGAGTAAATACATAAGGATTCATTTCCCTGCAGAGATAGAAAGATAGATAGATAGATAGATAGATAGATAGATAGATAGATAGATAGATAGATAGATAGATAGATAGATAGATAGATAGATAGATAGATAGATAGATAGATAGATAGATAGATAGATAGATTTTGGAAATAGGAGATAGATAAAATGTACCGTAAATGTTGTATCTCATCTTCTTCACATTTTTGACTTTCTATTGAGTCCCCAATACAGAGCTTTCCACCACCAGCAGGGGAAGGGTTATTACAGACGCGGCTTCTCACTCGTCTCCCAGAGCTCCCAGCACAGGTACTCCAAGTTGTCCAGCAGCCCCAGTTACCATCAGTAACTCCTTGAAGAAAAGAGAGAGATAACTGATCAATATAATTGTACATCTCTGAGTGTTGATGCTCAAACATGAATACATCTCGTATCATAGAAACAATTATCAGTAAAATATATATATATTTCGCACCTTTTGCATCAATCAGAATTGTTTTACTTTTTGGCAAGATGGCAAGATACTTAATAATAGACATTCACTCCTAAAGTTCAAAACTCAGTAGTAAGTATGAAAATTTAGTAAAAAATGAGCCAGCGGAGGGGCCGAATCAGTGTCAAATGGCAAAAAGTAAGAGATATACAACCCCACAGGGCCTCTAAGTGGGGATAAGCAGAAGGCCACCAATAGTAATGAGAGGATTACAATCTTAGCCACATGACCAATTCCAGGGATGAGCGGGGTAAGATGGTAAACAGAGGTCTCTGAGGTGGCTGTCGATTTCTACTTCTGGAGAACCATTGAGAGACTTAAAGAGTTCTTTTATGTCTCCGGGAGGTATTGGTTGGCTAGTTGGAGTAAAGTCTTGGCAGAAGACCAATAAGTAAGACAAGGTAGCCAACTTCCTCATTCAAGGGACTATCCAATTTAGAAAACCCATTGTCATACATCCTATTAATGAATTCTGAGATAATAGAGGGGGGTCCTCTGTTCAGGATCCTCATCTCTTGGTCAGGGTGGAGAGCGGTTATAAAGAGCATTTTTTGCTCTGGAGGTCCTGTCCTGTATTACACAGACATCACATTGATATGAATAGGCACTGTGTGATACTTAATTTCTCCTGTGGTGGCGCTGCAGAGAAATTGATCACTTACTGATGGATTTTCCAACACATCACAGCTGATTGCTGGTGGTCCCAGCAGGTGGAGAACTTGTAATGAGCTTATTATCAAGAGACACTTTAAACAAGTAAGGATTGGTCAAAGTAGAGGACCCATTCAAGTGGCTAATAGCGAAAGCGAACCTCCCATATATTGGGAAAACCCCTGTACTTTTGAGACATTGTGTGTGGTTTGAAGATGGTCCCAGTATATAGTCTTCTGTGAGTTTTGCAGGTCCTTCACATTGGAGGTGGGGGGTATCATTCCAGCTTATTACAGTGGGTCCCCTCTCATCTTTACAAAGAATTTTTGAATAATTTAGAGTAAATAGAAATAAATTATAGCCAATTTTTGTTGCCCTAAACCACCTCAACTAACCCCTGCCCTATCCTAAACCACCAGGAATATGTGGCACTAACTTCGGTTAGACTCTTTTTACAAAGACCCTTTTATAATACAGTATGTTGGGTCAATGGGGCCAACACTTGGCGTATCTGATGCCCATATGAAATAATATATCATACATACAGGTGCTGTCTTTTATGAGCAGAGAATTTATAATCCCCTACTTTTATAATATAGTCTCTGCTCTACTTGTACCATTTCTGACTAGACATGAGATCAATCAAGGACGGCTATAAAGTAAAGACTATAATACAATGGCAGAGCGATGTGAGATTTATAGGACCCATTCACACTCTGGTTGCAGTAACTCAGCATGCAGCTCTTATAATCACTAGAAAATATACGGTTTTGACCAAGTATTATGAGCTGCAATATCAAAGGATCCTTTTAGAAATCCACAAGGGGACATATTTTATGTGTGGAAATGTTTAGCAGCCCAGATAAAGCTCAGGATCAATGACGCTGCCATTAAAGTGACTTCTTGTAGCATAAAGAGAGCTAAAATTGACTACTTCTTCATGCTTCTCTGCTGGCCGGTAGGAAGGAGCGCACATTCACATCTTTATAAAGATGACTTCTCTTTTTATTCTCCTGTGGGGTGTTTTTGTATTTCATTTTGTTCCATTTTGGACATATATTTTCCCTTTGTATCTGCCGGCATATTCTCTTAATGTCAACAAGGGGTTGTCTGCCTTAGCGTATATGAATGTATTTAATGGGGGTCCTCATCTCAGGGCCCCCCTCTATTAGGCAGAGTGGAGAGCTGCTGCAGTGAGGACCTATCTCATCTGTGCATTTTACAAGGTCGTATTGACTTTGACAATGGGCGCTATGTAATTTGCCATGTTATTGCCCCTTTGTATTAGAGCATGAGGCAAATCATTTGATCCTGTGGTGGGCCAATACCTCCCTAGGCAGAATGCAGGCTGCCACAAATGGACCCATAGGACAAAAGCAAAAATTTAGATTTTTCCATCTTGCCATAAAGCAAGCAATTCCGATAATAGATGCATTATGGTGGAATATTATACAAATGTTATCTTTATATTAGACATTAGGTATTATAATACTATAATAATGCACAGGGCACAAAACTAAATCAAAATGGGGCACCATTGTTGGTCATAGATCTTGCTCCTACCAGTTTGAGATATGAGGGGCTGACATTTGTACAACCCGGTCTTTCCCATTCTCTGTAGGGTTAAAGGATGGAATTAATTTTGGGTTGTTTCTTGATAACACTGCAGTACTTCTGGAGAAGGGGTGGCCCGTTTAAGCCCTAACTGACCTAAATATGGAACCAGCCCAATCTAACTCCACAGGCCACACAGATCAGGGTTTCTATCAGAGCACTACAGGTGGTACTGCTATCAAGGGGCAGGCAGTAAAATAAGTCCAAAAAGGGCCGGCCCACACACTCCTGTCAATTGCCACCAGCAGCCTACTATTCCTTGCTTTGTTAAATAGGACCCCCACCAAATATAGACATATTGATATTATATTGTCTTTCTTACATTCCCCTCCATAGACTAATTTTCTATCTTATTCCACCTGCCCATCAAATGTATCTCCTGGGGTATGGGAGAAATATGATGAAGTCCAAGGGGCTCTGACATATATGTAGCCCATATATTCCAAATGCCAGCCCTGTTACAGAGAGTGGCTCCATGGCATGGTATATTACATTTTCATTGGGTATTAGACTTTACATACAACAAGAAAATATAAGTTTAATCATACCGGGATCATCCTGGACTAGGAATCCCTGTTCACAAGCAGTACCAAATGTGTATGGCTTACAATGGCACACGCACTTTGTACCCTCGATGACTGGCAGCCCTTTGTTCTGGCACGGCTTACAATGACATGAACTATCCTCATTCATATACTCCTCTATGGCTCGTTTTAGGTACAGCCTTTTAGCTGAGTAACATGGAACTTCTTTTACCAACTCATGTAATGGCGCAAGCTAAAAGAAAAAAGAAAAGAAATAAGGAAACGGTTACACTTACTGGAATCACTTAATCTTCACAGAAATGATAATAGCCTTCATTCTTCATCCTTCGATTATACAGAGAGGAACAAACCTTAAAGGGATTCTCCGCTTTGGACAATCCCTACTTATTAGAAGGGTCCCTTGATAATATGCTCATTGCAAAGTGTCCTCCTGCTGGGACCCCCAGTGATCAGTTGTAATCTGTGGATAAACCTGGCAGTAAATGTTCAAATTCCCTGCAGCGCCACCACAGGTGAAATTAAGTATTACACAGTGTCCACTCATATCAATGTGTTATCTGTGTAATGCAGGATATGACAGGTCCTCCGGAGTGGGAGACGCTCTTTACAACCGCTGTCTACTCTTATGAAGAGATGAGGATCCTGAACATAGGACCCACCCTTTTAACTCAGCATTCACAATTAGGGTATGTGAAAATGAGGTTTCTAAGCTGGACAACCCTTTATAGGGATTGCCTAGTTTAGAAAATCCATTTTCATATAACCTATTAGGAAATTCTGAGGAAATAGAGGGGGGTCTTGTGTTCATGATTCTCAGCTATAAGCCAGAGTGGAGAACAAGTACAATGATCCTCAGGACTCATTACATGGATAGCATGTTGATTTCAGTGTGAATTGTGTAATGCTAGACTTCCCCTGTGGTGGCGCTGTAGATTTGAATGTTTACTGCCAGATCCCCATCAGATTATATTTGATCGCTGTGATCAGCCTATCATCAGGGTACCCTTCTATCAAAAAGGGATTGTCCAGATTTTTCCCTCTATTCTGTGAGGGAATATTTATATAAATGGTTGCAGTCATCTTTCCATAAGAATATTGCAGATTACAGAGAAAAGGGACTAAGACGTAGCAAGGAGCTATGGGACACATTACTGGAATCGCTAGGCATAGTGACAGTTATAAATATCATAGACAATATTCGTCCTTGAGTTGTCCTCCTCTGTCAAGTAGAGAAAAGTGCATCAAGCTGTCAGAAACATTTCTGTCTGAATCTACAAAAAAATTCAGTAACTTCATATGTTATTTCTCTAGTCCTATCCAAAGCTGCTTTCAAAATTCTGCTGGTTGACCTTGGAAACTGACAACAGTTCAATTCCACTCCACTGTCAGGTGATCTAACTGCTTAGTACCAACTGTGCATCAGTCATCTGAGCTCCCACAATGCACTGTTCCATGGTAATAGAAAACCAGCAGAATTCTTACATTAGCTTTAGACATGAATGGAGAAGAAAATATTATGTAACTCAATATCAATACGAGATAAGTTAAAAGAAATATTAGACAGTCCACATTGGGAGAAGTAGTCTCTGCCAGGTCGCCGAATGCAGATGTGGCGCGGAGATCAGTGTATAAGGTTGCCAACTCCTTTTAAACCATAAAAACTGGGGGGAGGGGGGGGGTCCTGCTGTCCATGGTGTTTGGAAGAGAACACTGTCGGTGGTTTATTTATGGGGTTTCTGAATTTTGCATGCTGATGCACACATGCGCAGTTTAAAAAAATAAAATTGACGGCACTGGGCCATCTTTGGTTACTTGGGCTCCTGCGTGCGCCGCAAAAGAAAAAATATTTTTTTATTATTTCTAGTGGAGCGCGAAAAACTAAATTACAAGTGGCTCTTGTAATTTCTAAACTAAAAAATATTATTACAAAAACATAAAGAAATCAAAGTAAAAACAAATTCTTCTGATTATACGAATTCTCTAGTGACAAATTACCGCTAATAATTAAACAAAAACGATGCAATATTTTACAATTTACCACCTGGTACCATGAACAAACAAATCGTTTTTGCTTGTGTTCAAAACTCACACATCTTCCTTTTTGAGCTTTTGAACTGCCATCTGTCAGCTCTAGGTCTGAAGTCCGGGATCTGTATTAATGCAATTTCAGTTCTGGGGTCTGGCTTTCTTTAATTTGGGGTCTGGGGTTTGTCTTAACCCCTTGACGGCATGTGCCATATATGTATGGCTGATGCCACCTGCGTTTGTATGGAACAAGCTCAGGAGCTGAGCCCGCTCAATACAGAGCGGGTGTCAGCTGTATACATACTCCTCTCATAGCTGGGATTAGAGATAACTCCGATCCCAGCCGTTTAACCACCTAGATGGCTTTATAGGAGATTGCAAAATGTACAGTGCAATACATTGTAAGATCATGTCCCCTTGCGGGACTTAAAAATATATAAAAATTAGTCTGATAAAGTTTTTAAGAAAATCTAATAAAAAATAATAAAAGTCTAGAAACCCTTTTCCAATTTTTAATCCTGTATAGTGAACACCGTAAAGGAAAAAAAACACATTCCTAACAAAAATGTCAAAAAAAGTGATCAAAAGGTCATATGTGCCCCAAGATGATGCCAACAAAACTGCAGCTCACCCCGTAAAAACAAGCCCTCATATCAACAGAAAAATAAAAAAGGTATGGGTTTTAGAATTTGGCGTCACAAAACAAATCTTTTTTTATTCTGTAAAAGTAGTCAAACGATATAAATTCAGTATCGCCATAATGGTATTGACCCACAGAATAAAGTTAACATGTCGTTTTTACGGCGGGGTGAACGAAGTAAAAACAAACCCAAAAAATAATGGAAGGATCGCTGTGCTTTCTCCATTCCACCCCACAAAATAACTTGTAAAAGTTTCTCAGTATATTACATGGTACCTTAAACGGTGCCATTAAAAACTACAACTCATCCCACAAGCCGTAAAAAAAAATAAAAGTTATGGTAAAAGGAGGTAAGGAAAAAATTAAAATTACAAAAATAAAAAAGGCTACGGCGCAAAGGGGTTAGTTTATTTTGGGAGGCTGATGGGGTCATGTGCACTGCAGTACTTATGATTCAAGGGCATTAGGGTGATGGTGTTTGGGGGCGTGGTCTATATATAACGGGGTGGGGCATGTGTCTTTAAAAACTTTGGGCTGTCTGTGATTTTAGCTATCAGTATTACATATTTATTCATCATGGACGTCTTCCGTCCTCTGTCATCATCCAGCCAGCTGCACACCACATTGCCTGCGCACAGTAGTAAGCGGTATGTCAGGGATGTGATCTAAATGATAATACCATTGATAAACATATTTCAAGCAAAACCATTGATCATGCAGAAAGGTCACCGCTATTCCTGTCAGATCCCTAATTACTTTTCGTCTCCATATTCCCTAATGCAAAAGGTGTTGAAGTGCCAGGCAATGCAAGACATGATAAATTGCGCTGTCATATGCTGCCCGTGAGAATAAAGGCTTCTATTGTTTTATCCACGTCTAATGAAATGCAAAGAAAACCGCAATATCATCACATCCAGAAGTAGGCATGTACAGTATTAATATAAGTGAATCGCAATTAACCCCTTAAAAACGCAGCAATTTCTTTTTGTTTTTTCATCTCCGGATTCTGAAAGCCATCACTTTATTTTATTTTTCTAATGACGTAGTCGTATGAGGGTTTGATTTTTGAGGGACGAGTTGCAGTTTTCATTGGTACTATTTTGGGGTACATATTAACTTTTATTCCTTTTTTTCGAGGGGCGGATGAATTGTGGTGATTTTTCTTTTTAGGTAGTTCACGGTATTCACCATGCGGCATAAATTAGGTAATTTTATAGCACGGATCATTACGATTGGGGCAATACCAGTTATGTGTAATTTAGTTGATCATTTTTATTTTAGATTTTTTTTAATTTTTCTGTAAACTTTATTTAAAAAGTAAGTGTAATTTCATAAAACTTTTGATGTTCTTGAAGAGGAGGGGTTAGAGGAAGACGGGCTCATAGAAGTCTATGAGCTGGTCTTCAGCTAACTCCGTCTTTTCAAGAGCCGAAAAGTGCTAAAGTTATACCATTACAGCCAAAAGGGAACTGTGCTCAGCTGAGCGCTTCTTTTCCTTTGTTTTGGTGATCGGTGAGTGTCTCAGCACCCAGACCCCACCGATCAAAATATCTGACATGTCACTATGAGGCTGGGTTCACACGAGCACATTAACGTCCGGAAGTCCCGGACCGAACTCAGTGCAGGGAGCCAGGCTCCTAGCATCATAGTTATGTACGATGCTAGGAGTCCCTGCCTCTCTGCAGGACAACTGTCCCGTACTGTAATCATGTTTTCAGTACGGGACAGTAGTTCCACGGAGAGGCAGGGACTCCTAGCATCGTACATAACTATGATGCTAGGAGCCCGGCTCCCTGCACTGAGTTCGGTCCGGGACTTCCGGCCGAAATACGTCCGTCCATTACGGACGTTAATGTGCTCGTGTGAACCCAGCCTGACACATCAAAAGTTTTGTGAAACAACAATAGCTTTTTAACTTTTTTGACTTTTTTTAACAGTCCCTCTATGGGACTTGAACAGGTGATCCCAGGCAGCCTGTTGGGCACTCTCTTAGGCAGGGCCTAAAAGGCTCACGTACATGACAGACCTGGGCGCCTTTGTTAGGCCCCTCGCATCAGTGTCAATGGGCTTACAGAGGGAGTCTCCTCCTTCTGAAAACCACTTAGGTGTCAAAGGGGTTAAGCGGCGACAACTCAGATCACGAGATGTCTATACTATATGTGTCTATATGTGGCTACCCAGTGGTTGTGATGTGATTTGCAACCTGTCAAGGGTTTTGTTAGCATGTCGCGATATTGTATTGAATTTGTTTCATGAGAAATTGGAGTCCTTAACCAAATTTAAGTAAAGGTAAGGATGTACATATCTGAATGCTACAGCTGACACCTGTACCTGCCCCATCCCTGTGCCATCCCTGCAATCCCAGTGCATGAAGGGGTTAAAGCCAACCTTGCCTTACCCCAATCCTCCCTGAAGATTATTAACAAACCCCTTGGATAATGTCATTTTGTTTTATTGTGTAGACCAGTCGTGGCCACGCTGACATATATAGGAGGCACTGCTAACTTTCTTCTAACTTAAATGGATGAAAGTGGAACTCTCCCTAATTGAGGCTTAAAGTCATTGTCTGTTTTTTACAATTATTTTAAGTTAAAATGCTCCAATGAAAATAATCAGATCGCAAGTTGTCCCGCTGCTGGGACGCCCAGTGATCAGCTGTAATAAAATCTAGCAACAAGTGTTCAATTTTCCTGCTGTGCCCCCACAGGAGAAATAAAGTATTACATAATTCTCAGGGAAATTAATGGGCTGTCCCTATAATGTATATATATGTCAAGTCTTTTGTTAAGCTTTTTAGCGATGCAGAAAATTAGTACTGACCTTAAACTTTATAATACTTGGCAGATTTGTTACAGAACCAGCCCAGGAAGCATAGCGCTGGTCATTTGCAACTGGGTTATCCAGGGAGAAATAGCTGAGAGCAGAGATAAATTTGGGTTCTCCTCCTTTCACAATTGCTTGGCCTCGAATCTCTTTCCCGCTGCCACCTACAAGTCAAAAAGACAAGTTATATTTAGAGCATTGAGGGATTGTTTTACAGTTACTTAGTAGTGCGTTCTATTCTTCATGTGAGCATGCTGTGGTATACTGTGAGCATGCCCACTATAAAAAAAATGAATGCTGTTGGATTGCCCTTTCCTGTGGCTTTTTTACGTGAAATTTTCTAACCACACCCTAACACAAGAAAGAGTGGGTGTGGTTTCTGGGCATGACATTACACTGATTGGTCACTTCAGTCTAGAAGCCTCAGACAGAGAATGTCGCCCTGTATCTCATTTATTCTCCTCCTCCTCCGCTCTTGACTATAGGGCTGAGCAGGCCGGCAGTGTGATATGTCTAGCTTGTGAATGTGAGGGTCTCTGGCTCTCTACTGCATTGCCTGCCGCATATATCTCTCCAGGACCAATCCCACAGTTGACCTAGTCTTGATGCTACTGACATTCCTTGGGCTGAGTGGCCTGACAAAAGAAGAGTAACCCATCCAAATAAGAACTAATCTGACTGCGCACTAAGTTTTATTCTACAAAATTACCTGCCCTTGCTACGGCCAGTAAAATTATTTTAATTTTACAGGCCTCTCAGCATAAATACCAGCTGGGCCAGTGGTGTGCCACCTAGCGGCAACCCTGGATTTGTGTGGTGTGGTGTGAGTATAATATATATATCGGTCGGTACCTGAGGATGATCTTATTGCATCAGACAACTTTTTGCATTCTGTTTTCGATGACTTGAAAAATAAAAATCCCGAGCTGGATGAAGTACATTGCTCAAAATTTGTATTGGATCCATCTAGAAAAAAAAATATATATATTTTTCAAAACCATTAATTTACTGAACATGTTTGATAATGATGATTATGAGAAGCAGGTCAATGTCAGGTGCTATACGATGCAATGATACCGTAGAATAGGTCAACCCATCCACCCATTAAACTGTTGTTTACAGGATAACATCTATGCTACTTTTTGAAAAAATATCCCCGACATAAATGATCTTGGTTTGTCTTCATCAGTGTTCTCCAATCTGTGGTTCTCCATCTGTTCCAACCTACTTACCTGTAGCTATCAGGGGATGCTGAGAGGTGTAGTTTTGCAATATCTGAAGAGCCAACAGACCACTAGTCTTTATCATATATCATGACCCATTTTTGCACTTTGCAGAAATAAAAATTGTGCAAATTCTACTTGTATAGAACAAGTCTAGGTGTAAACCTAGGCCCGAGTACTAGATTCTCAGTCGATCCGTATAGATATTATATACAATTTCCACACTTCCCACCGGACATCCCTATAAAGACAACCATCTGGTGCCCCATGTTTTGCCCAGTTTTGCTCCTCACAAGCTAGAATAAGAGAGTCGGCTGGATTAATAACAGTTTTTATATATATATATAGAACTTTACCGTATTGGTTCACTTTCTCAGTATCAAGATAAAACCGAAATTCATATTCGCCACCCAAAGATCCAGAATGTAGAAAATGGGTTCCGTATCTGTCAATGAGTTTCCGGTAAGCTGTGTACTCATAGACTGACGGGAGGTTAAAGAGTTCTCTCCAGAACGGTTCCGCGAGCAGTAAATGTTCCGGATTGTTATTGATGAATTGTGCCACTTCCATATGATTCCTTATAACCAAGAACTGGTAACTCTGCAGGGACAAAAATATTTGCAAATTACTAAATTTATGGGTTTTGAAATATGCAAAAATATTTATGATAGGTATCATTGTTTTTATTGCTGTTGCAATGCAAATTTGGCTTTCGTTCTTTCAAATTTCTGCGTCAGTTTCCAAACTTCTTTAGGCCAAGGAACCCCAAACCAGTTAGAAACCGCACTGAAGAACCCCAACCCGTTCTCTAAACGCATGTCACCATGTCGCAGCAGTCATGTCGTCCATGGTGACATCACCTCTGAAGGCTCAAACTTTTTACTGACATGTGCCCCATGTCCTTGTATAGGCCACACACCCCAAAACGCCCTCTCCCCGCTTAACCTCTTCATCAGATGTCAAAATAAATTTAGAGCCCAAAATTCCTTCAGCACCTAATATACAGCAGCACTGACCTAAATATGCTGGGGGAGGAGAGGACACATACTACTGCTGCTAGGCAGGGATGAAGTGACATAGCCAGACTTCTACCCAACCTCTTCGACATACTGGGCCTGGCACCCAAAGCTCCCGAAACACGTGTAGTGCAAAAAATCAGTCCGTGGTACCCAGATTGCTGGGGTTACACAGAACGCCGTTTGGTTTGAAGTATATGACTATTTCCGATCATAAAAACAAAACAAAGAACCTACTACACAATTGGAAAATTTTACCAAAATTCCCAAGTCACATCATTTACAATCTTTCTTGTTCCTACATGTTTCCTTTGTCTTACCTTTTATCCTGAACGTGCAGGAACTATTGTGCAATCTTATTATTATGCATCCTCTTAACTGATAAGGAAGGATGTGTAGCTTGAAGAGCCATTGTTTTGTACAGAACTTTCTGTGACCACATGATCTAGCTACATGTATTAACATGGTGGCCACCGACACAGGAAGAAAAGTAATTTCCTTAATTCTGAACTGCACAGTTTCTT
This sequence comes from Rhinoderma darwinii, assembly GCF_050947455.1. Taxonomy (NCBI): domain Eukaryota; kingdom Metazoa; phylum Chordata; class Amphibia; order Anura; family Rhinodermatidae; genus Rhinoderma; species Rhinoderma darwinii. The sequence goes on from NC_134687.1 coordinate 625,548,575, forward strand.
AAATCTCTGTATTGTGGCATTCCTTTGTTATTCTTCCTAAAAATGACTATAAATTGACAACAGGGCATTACCATTCCTCTTATCAATAGGGTGTCACCACACAGTCTAAAGGCCCTATTACAAGAGCCAATTATCGGGCAAACGATCAAAAACGTTCATATAATGCTCGTTGCTGATAATTACCCTGTGTAAACAGGGGAACGATCAGCAGATGAATGAGCAAATGCTCGTTAATCTGCTGATCGTATCGTTTTAAAAAACTAAAATATTATTGTTGTCGACAGCACATCTCCCTGTGTAAACAGGAAAACGCGCTGCCGACATGATAATAATGTATGGGGAGTCGGGATGAGCAATCAGAGTAACGAGCACTTGTCCCCATACTAGCTCCTTGTGACTGGAGCAAACGAGCGCCTATCAACGTGCGGTCTCGTTGATCGGCGCTCGTTGCACTGGCCAAAATTGGCCGGTGTAAGAGGACCTTAAAGCCAGCCACACACATAATATCTTGATCTGCCAGAATGCAGCCAATCATACCTCCGTGGGATCATTCATACATACGAACGATCCCGCCAGCAATATGCCAGACTAAACTGGCCGATCAGGGAGTCAGTAAAAAAAAATAGTGGATTTGTGCAAAGTAGCAAATGATCATGCCATAAACTTGTATTTTAGCGGACCCAAGCCAAAAAAAAAAAATCCAACCTGACAGATGCCATTTTTAGCAGGCAACAGTCTGCCATTGGCAATCGCAAACGATCACTCAAGTATAATTTTCAAACGATAGTCCACCAAAATAGTCAATTTTGACCAACATTTACCTTTTGTGAATTGGTAGCTTAACACTGTCAGCACTGATAGGACAGTCTCAGACTGTGTAGTGATATAGGAAAAACGAAAAAATAAAGGATCCAGCACAATCAGTTAAAATAGAACATTGTTCCAATTTTATTTTGAGTGATTAAAACAAGATCGGTCCCGAGTGTAATGCTTATAGATAGATAGATAGATAGATAGATAGATAGATAGGTGCCTACGCGTTTCAGACGCACACCACGTCCTTCCTCATGGCTTTTTGTAGTGATATGCCACATTGACCAAGGGAATGGTAACACCCAGTTATAAAAAATTTTCAGACATTTCCAGGAGAAATAACAGAGGAATGGCATATCAAAAGAAAAGATGTCTCAGAGTTGTTATCTCATAAATATCTCCCTTACTTCCCATTAGCCTGTAGTTCCCCCTTCCCTGCCTGGAAGAATTATGCCAATGTTCGCAAATCTTCTCAGTTTCCCCAAAATCAGTCTGCGGAAATATAATTAATATAAGATTTTTACTTTCTCTCTATGTTTTTGTTACTGCATGCTGTGAGAGGGGAGAGGGAGCAGCAGTAGGAAGATGTTTAATTGTGTGAGGACAGTTCTATCATCACACCAGGGAGAGCCCGTCCACTTAGAAAGCATGGAGAGAGGGAAACTTTACATTTAAAAAAAAAAAAGGGGGACAAAAAAGTTCTACCAGTATATAAATGCCCAACCTGCCGCTCACATTATACATACATTATGAGGAGCTAAGCTCTGGAAGTTCATGGTCCGGTTTACCTTTTCTTTTGAGAAGGTGAAAGTCCTGGATACGTCTTTGTTACCAGCAAAGTTAGACCTTACTTGTTCCGCAGTGTTTTTCACATATGACCAGCTGCTGTTGTAGAAATCATAGCTGAAATCATTCTTAGCTTCCACCTGCACATAAGAAAAAATTACCTGTATTTAAATATATATATATATAGTTATAACTGTTTAGAATAGATCATAGAGAATTAATGGACTGGTCTATCATTAGGGTTTTATCCAACGACTGTATGTTAGGGTGGTTCTACTTACATGGCCATACACATGCAATAGCTGTCAGCCGCTGCCCAACGGGTCCCACCGGGCAATTGATCTTCCCTCTGCCTTCTGCACTCGAGTGACAATCGGGAGGCCCCCATACACATTAGATCATCACCCAATCATATCGAAATCAGAGGGTTTGTCCAAAATGTATCTAATGTGCAATTTGTCTCATCACTCTATTGCCCCATACAGACAGCCTAATGCGTTCACAAATCCCAGGCCTGACCGCAGAAACCTAAACTGCAATTGGTTCCCTTTAGACCGGCACAGGGCGGGACTTGTGGACGTAATATGAAAATGTGGCCAGATGTGAGAATGAGGGCTAAAGCTACCCATCACATCTCATCCAGGTGCTGATTTTAAAATCTGAAGTCAGTTCTTAGGGGAGAGATGCAGATTGGCATAGGGCAACATAGCTAGGGCATAGCCTGCCACTATATTTTATCACCAATATGCAATGACAGCGCAGTTAAAATGGTTATTCAGGATTTTAAACAAACATGGCTGCTTTCTCCTAGAAACAGCACCACACCTATCCATGGGTTGTGTCTGGTATTGCAGCTCTGCTCTATTGAAGTGAATGCGGCTGAGATGCAATACAAAATACAATCTGTGGACAGGTGTGGCACAGTTTTTGGATGAAAGTAGACATGTTTTTCTAATCTTGGACAACCTCTTTAAATGGTAGGTTTGGGCATAGGGGGATTTGGGTTTCTTCTATCCCTTTGTCTAAATCTTCACTCTATGCATTGCCTTAGTAATTTTGATATTTTAGGTATACACCATTAAAAATAAAAAATGAAAAAAGGGAAATTACCTTAAATGTGTAGGTGAGAATGCTTTCACTCAACCTGTAGAACTCTCTAGCATCACCACTGAACACTTTACGACACTTTCCACCAAAACTTTTTGTATGAATGACCCCACTCTTTAATTTTTGGGTGGCGACATCAAAACTGGAAACAATACAAATTTTCGGTCAGAATCAGGGCAGTGACCTTGTGATATTATTTCATAATCATTATGAAATATATGAACCGGGGGCTAGTATAGTGTTGAGTAAAATTAAGCTACCGTTTAACTGTAGTCCCCTGTCCCCATGTTGATTTTGTGGCTTTGTTACCTGGAGGTTTCAGCAGCCAGCATTATACTTCATATCAACATTGCTAACCATTTTTTTTATTGTTCCAATGCATCTAAAATAACACATGAAGCAACTTTTGTAAATATTCTTAATTAAAATTCTCCTATCGTTTTGTGTCTACGCATCTATGCAGACCTATGTATCTCCATGGTAACAGACTACAAACTAACCCTATGCAGTCTGATCCTGCAGTCATATTTCCATCCATCTGTCCCCTACTTCCATACCAAATGTAGAAATAGGGATAGATGGAAGGGAGTATAATAAAGATCTGTATAAGAGCTGTAGACACAAAACTGTAGGAGACTTTTAATTAAGACTAGTTACAAAGATTGTAACGGTGGAAATAGCCTTAATGACAGTGTAACCAGAGACAAATATAAATTTAGAGGTCCCTGCAGCTCTAGACGACACCTAAGAATAAAGGCAGTGGCAGCAATGCTAGATCATGATTGGTGCCACTGGAGCTCATGATCCGGGCCCCTCTTGTAACCCGGCCCCCTTTATTCCCTCCAGTGCAAGTTGCAATGAGGTAACCACACACTGCAGGAAGCGAGTGGGGGTGGTTTACGTCGAAGATTGGCGTGTCGCCTGTAATGGCAGGAAGGAGGTGAAGGGAACAAGTGAGCCCTAATCTACCCACCGCCCTGTCCCTGCCTACTTGCAACGACCCGCCCTAGGCGACGGGGTACAACTTGGCGGCGGTCCCTACGCTGTCTAAGTGCAAGGAGTACAAACAGGGAACACGCAAGGGAATACAGGCCCACGGAACGCCGCGAGGAAACGGAGCGGTGAATGAGCCAGTCAGGATCAGGAAGTAGTGGAGTATACAAACGGGAGCACGGAGCAGAAGAAAGCCAGGGGCAGAGCAACGCAGGATAAACGGAACTGAAGCAAGGCAGAAGCACGGCAGAAGCAGGCTGGAGCAAGGCAGCAGTGGGGGCAGGAATCCAAGAAGAATAACAAGCAAGGAGGAAGAGAAAACGGCAGGTATAAATGGACAGGGGGCGGAGCTAACTCTGACTGACCAGGCCGCGATAGGCTCTCCCACTCCTGAGCCTGCCACTCTGATTGGTGGGAGCAGGTGTCAGTCTCAGAGGTCTGGCCTCAGGTGTCGACTGATTAATCCTGGGAGTATACCCAGACGTAGTGCCTGGCAGATCCCTTACAGTACTCCCCCTTTTATGAGGGGCCACCGGACCCTTACTAAGAGGACCCGGTTTAGTGGGGAAGAGAAGGTGGAACCTCCTGATCAATACCCCAGCGTGAACATCTCGAGCAGGTACCCAAGTCCTCTCCTCCGGCCCGTATCCTCTCCAATGGACCAGGAACTGGAGGGAGCCCTGGATCATCCTACTGTCCACAATCTTGGCCATCTCGAATTCCACCCCCTCAGGGGTGAGAACGGGAACAGGAGGTTTCCTCGAGGGGGACCAGGACGGGGAGCAGCGTTTCAGGAGGGAGGCATGGAAGACGTCGTGTATGCGAAAGGATGGGGGCAGCTCCAGACGGAAGGATACAGGGTTGAGGACTTCAATGACCTTATAAGGTCCAATAAATCGGGGAGCAAACTTCCTGGACGGGACCTTAAGGCGCAAGTTCCTCGACAACAACCACACCAGATCCCCGACGACAAACCGGGGGTTAGCAGAACGTCTACAATCAGCCTGAATCTTTTGTACGCTCTGGGACGCCTCTAGGTTCTTCTGAACCTGGGCCCAGACTGTGCACAGTTCCCGATGAACGTCCTCTACCTCGGGATTATTGGAACAACCAGGGGAAACTGAGGAGAACCTAGGATTAAACCCGAAATTACAGAAAAACGGGGAGACCCCTGACGAGTTACTGACCCGGTTATTCAGGGAAAATTCGGCGAGGGGAAGGAATGAGACCCAATCAAATTGACAGTCAGAAATGAAACACCTTAAATATTGTTCCAGGGATTGGTTAGTCCTTTCCGTTTGGCCATTAGTTTCGGGATGGAAGGCGGAGGAGAAGGATAGATCAATCTCCAACTTTTTACAAAAAGCTCTCCAAAATAAGGAAACAAATTGTACCCCTCTGTCCGAAACGATATTGACTGGGGCCCCATGGAGACGCAGAATGTGTTTCACAAACAAAGAAGCTAACGTCTTGGCGTTAGGTAGTTTCTTAAGGGGCACAAAGTGGCACATCTTGCTGAAGCGGTCTACTACCACCCACACCACCGACTTGCCCTGAGATGGAGGCAAATCGGTGATAAAATCCATGGAGATATGGGTCCAAGGTCTCTGGGGAATGGGCAAGGAACGTAGTAAGCCCGCAGGTCGGGACCTAGGGGTCTTGGACCTAGCACAGACCTCACAAGCGGCGACGTAAGCCCTAACGTCTTTAGGCAACCCAGGCCACCAATAGTTTCTGGTAATGAGGAGTTTGGTACCCAAGATGCCAGGATGACCAGATAGAGCGGAGTCATGGTTTTCCCTGAGTACCCTTAGCCGGTATTGCAGGGGGACAAACAGTTTGTCCCCAGGTAGGTTCCCGGGAGCTGAACCTTGATCAGCCGCGATGTCAGAGGCTAAGTCAGAATCAGTGGCAGAAACAATTATACCAGGGGGTAAAATACAAGCAGGATCCTTCTCAGAAGGAGGATTAGCCATGAAACTACGTGACAGTGCATCAGCCTTAATATTTTTGGACCCAGCCCTATAGGTAACCAAGAAATTAAATCTGGTAAAGAATAGTGCCCAACGAGCTTGTCTAGGATTAAGCCTCCGGGCAGATTCTAGGAAAACCAGATTCTTGTGGTCAGTAAGGACCGTTACCTGGTGTCTGGCCCCCTCCAAGAAGTGACCCCACTCTTCAAAAGCCCATTTAATGGCTAAGAGTTTGCGGTTGCCAATATCATAGTTACACTCCGTGGGCGAAAACTTCCTAGAGAAGTAAGCACAGGGGCGGAGATGGGTGAGGGAGCTGGTACCCTGGGACAAGACGGCCCCCACTCCCACCTCGGACGCGTCAACCTCCACAATAAATGGCTCCCTTTGGTTGGGCTGAACCAGCACGGGGGCCGAGATAAAGCACTTCTTGAGGGTCTCAAAAGCCTGGACGGCCTCAGGGGGCCAATGGAGGACATCAGCACCCTTGCGAGTGAGGTCCGTAAGAGGCTTAGCGACGACCGAGAAGTTGGCAATAAATCTCCTGTAATAGTTAGCGAACCCCAAAAAACACTGTAGCGCCTTCAGGGAGGCAGGTTGGACCCATTCCGCCACAGCCTGAACCTTGGCAGGGTCCATGCGGAATTCATGAGGAGTGAGGATTTGACCTAAAAATGGTATCTCCTGTACCCCAAACACACATTTTTCGGTCTTCGCAAACAGATTATTTTCCCGAAGGACCTGGAGGACCTTCCTGACATGCTCCACGTGCGAGGACCAGTCCTTGGAAAACACCAGTATGTCATCAAGGTACACTACAAGAAAATTACCCAGGTAATCTCTCAGAATTTCATTAATAAAATTCTGGAAGACGGCAGGGGCATTACACAACCCAAAGGGCATGACTAGGTATTCGAAATGACCTTCGGGCGTGTTGAACGCAGTTTTCCACTCATCCCCCTCTTTGATGCGGATAAGGTTATATGCCCCCCGTAGATCGAACTTAGAGAACCATTGGGCCCCCTGAACCTGATTAAAAAGATCCGGAATCAAAGGAAGGGGATACTGGTTCCTTACTGTGACCTTATTCAAGTTCCGATAATCAATGCACGGCCTAAGACCACCATCCTTCTTCCCCACGAAGAAGAAGCCAGCACCTACAGGAGAAGTCGAGGGGCGAATGAAACCCTTGGCCAGGCATTCTTGGATATACTCCCTCATAGCTTTACGTTCAGGACATGAAAGATTAAATATCCTCCCCTTAGGAAGCTTGGCACCAGGCACCAAATCGATGGCGCAATCGTAATCTCTATGAGGGGGCAACACCTCGGAGGCCTCCTTAGAAAACACATCAGCGAAGTCCTGAACAAACTCAGGAAGCGTGTTTACCTCCTCCCGGGGAGAAATAGAGTTAACCGAAAGACATGACATCAGGCAATCACTACCCCATTTGGTGAGATCCCCAGTATTCCAATCAAACGTGGGATTATGCAGCTGCAACCAGGGAAGACCTAATACCAGATCGGACGATAATCCCTGCATCACCAGTACAGAGCACTGCTCCAAATGCATGGAGCCAACACGGAGTTCAAAAACAGGAGTATGCTGAGTAAAATAACCATTGGCAAGAGGAGTGGAGTCGATACCCACTACCAGGATAGGATAAGGTAAATCAATAAAAGGCATTTTTAGAGACATAGCAAATTCCACAGACATGATATTAGCAGATGAGCCCGAATCCACGAAGGCACTGCCAGTGGCAGACCGGCCAGCAAACGAGACCTGAAAGGGAAGCAAAATCTTATTGCGTTTAGTATTAACGGGAAATACCTGTGCGCCCAAGTGACCTCCCCGATGATCACTTAGGCGCGGAAGTTTTCCGGCTGCTTATTCTTGCGCCTGGGACAGGTGTTCAGTAGATGCTTGTCGTCCCCACAATAGAAGCAGAGACCATTCTTCCTGCGAAACTCTCTACGTTGTCGAGGGGGCATGGAGGCCCCGAGTTGCATAGGTACCTCCGAGTCCTCCGTGGAAGAGCGAGGAGACGGGACCTCAGGGGGAATCGCAGGGCAGTCAGAGGGGAAAACATTGAAACGTTCAAGCTGACGTTCCCTGAGACGTCGGTCAAGTCATACTGCTAGGGCCATAACCTGGTCTAGTGAGTCAGAAGAGGGGTAGCTAACCAGCAGATCCTTCAGGGCGTCAGATAATCCTAACCTAAACTGGCACTTTAGGGCCGAGTCGTTCCACCGAGAAGCTACGCACCACTTTCTAAAATCAGAACAGTATTCCTCAACAGGTCTCCTACCCTGACGTAAGGTCACCAGCTGACTCTCGGCTAAGGCAGTCCTGTCAGTCTCGTCGTAAATGAGACCGAGGGCAGAGAAAAACCAATCAACGGAGGAAAGTTCAGGGGCGTCAGGAGCCAAGGAGAAGGCCCACTCTTGGGGCCCTTCCTGGAGTCGGGATATAATGATACCCACCCGCTGGTTCTCGGAACCTGAGGAGTGAGGTCTTAGGCGGAAATAAAGTCTGCAACTCTCCCGGAAGGAGAGAAAAGTCTTACGGTCCCCTGAGAACCGGTCAGGTAACTTGAGGTTGGGTTCTAAAGGTGAGGTGAGGGGTACTACAAAGGCAGCGTCAGACTGATTGACCCTCTGAGCCAGGGCCTGGACCTGTAGGGAGAGGCCCTGCATCTGCTGGGTCAGGGTCTCAAGGGGGTCCATGATAGCGTCAGCGTAGAAGAAATGGTAGACTAGGTAAGGGCTTGTTATTATGTAATGGCAGGAAGGAGGTGAAGGGAACAAGTGAGCCCTAATCTACCCACCGCCCTGTCCCTGCCTACTTGCAACGACCCGCCCTAGGCGACGGGGTACAACTTGGCGGCGGTCCCTACGCTGTCTAAGTGCAAGGAGTACAAACAGGGAACACGCAAGGGAATACAGGCCCACGGAACGCCGCGAGGAAACGGAGCGGTGAATAAGCCAGTCAGGATCAGGAAGTAGTGGAGTATACAAACGGGAGCACGGAGCAGAAGCAAGCCAGGGGCAGAGCAACGCAGGATAAACGGAACTGAAGCAAGGCAGAAGCACGGCAGAAGCAGGCTGGAGCAAGGCAGCAGTGGGGCCAGGAATCCAAGAAGAATAACAAGCAAGGAGGAAGAGAAAACGGCAGGTATAAATGGACAGGGGGCGGAGCTAACTCTGACTGACCAGGCCGCGATAGGCTCTCCCACTCCTGAGCCTGCCACCCTGATTGGTGGGAGCAGGTGTCAGTCTCAGAGGTCTGGCCTCAGGTATCGACTGATTAATCCTGGGAGTATACCCAGACGTAGTGCCTGGCAGATCCTTTACATCGCCATTAAGGTTTTATAGTAGGAAACGACGCCGAGGGAGTCAACATCAAGGCCACTGCCTTGATGATGTCATTGCTGATGACGCCAACTGGAGAAGGGGGTTTGTCACACTGTATAGTGCTATGAAATATATACAGTGGAGGAAATAAGTATTTGATCCCTTGCTGATTTTGTAAGTTTGCCCACTGTCAAAGACATGAACAGTCTAGAATTTTTAGGCTAGGTTAATTTTACCAGTGAGAGATAGATTATATAAAAAAAAAAAAAGAAAATCACGTTGTCAAAATGATATATATTTATTTGCATTGTGCACAGAGAAATAAGTATTTGATCCCCTACCAACCATTAAGAGTTCAGCCTCCTCCAGACCAGTTACACGCTCCAAATCAACTTGGTGCCTGCATTAGACAGCTCTTACATGGTCACCTGTATAAAAGACTCCTGTCCACAGACTCAATTAATCAGTCTGACTCTAACCTCTACAACATGGGCAAGACCAAAGAGCTTTCTAAGGATGTCAGGGACAAGATCATAGACCTGCACAAGGCTGGAATGGGCTACAAAACCATAAGTAAGACGCTGGGTGAGAAGGAGACAACTGATGGTGCAATAGTAAGAAAATGGAAGACATACAAAATGACTGTCAATCGACATCGATCTGGGGCTCCATGCAAAATCTCACCTCGTGGGGTATCCTTGATCCTGAGGAAGGTGAGAGCTCAGCCGAAAACTACACGGGGGGAACTTGTTAATGATCTCAAGGCAGCTGGGACCACAGTCACCAAGAAAACCATTGGTAACACATTACGCCGTAATGGATTAAAATCCTGCAGTGCCCGCAAGGTCCCCCTGCTCAAGAAGGCACATGTACAGGCCCGTCTGAAGTTTGCAAATGAACATCTGGATGATTCTGAGAGTGATTGGGAGAAGGTGCTGTGGTCAGATGAGACTAAAATTGAGCTCTTTGGCATTAACTCAACTCGCCGTTTTTGGAGGAAGAGAAATGCTGCCTATGACCCAAAGAACACCGTCCCCACTGTCAAGCATGGAGGTGGAAACATTATGTTTTGGGGGTGTTTCTCTGCTAAGGGCACAGGACTACTTCACCGCATCAATGGGAGAACGGATGGAGCCATGTACCGTCAAATCCTGAGTGACAACCTCCTTCCCTCCACCAGGACATTAAAAATGGCTCGTGGCTGGGTCTTCCAGCACGACAACGACCCGAAACATACAGCCAAGGCAACAAAGGAGTGGCTCAAAAAGAAGCACATTAAGGTCATGGAGTGGCCTAGCCAGTCTCCAGACCTTAATCCCATCGAATACTTATGGAGGGAGCTGAAGATCCGAGTTGCCAAGCGACAGCCTCGAAATCTTAATGATTTACAGATGATCTGCAAAGAGGAGTGGGCCAAAATTCCATCTAACATGTGCGCAAACCTCATCATCAACTACTAAAAATGTCTGACTGCTGTGCTTGCCAACAAGGGTTTTGCCACCAAGTATTAAGTCTTGTTTGCCAAAGGGATCAAATACTTATTTCTCTGTGCACAATGCAAATAAATATATATAATTTTGACAATGTGATTTTTTTTTATTTTTTTTATATAATCTATCTCTCACTGGTAAAATTAACCTAGCCTAAACATTCTAGACTGTTCATGTCTTTGACAGTGGGCAAACTTACAAAATCAGCAAGGGATCAAATACTTATTTCCTTCACTGTATAAACCGATGGTTTTATGAGTGTGCGGCCAGCAGCCAAGAACTGTGCAGTGGTAATCTGGTTAGGTAATAAGAGGTCCGGGGGCCTGGAGCTGCTGCCTTTCAGTGTTCTTCTGTGCAGGCTGCAGCTATAGTATAACAATTTTTTTCTTTAGGTTTTTCACTCCCCTGCTACCTTGTGTCTCTCCCCTCAGCCCCCGCCACTTTTTTGTCTCCTCCATGACACGCACATATCTGGTTAAATGGCTGTATGGTGCCCAGAAATCCATGATGGCGACCCCGGGGCCAGGTAGGGCATCAACGGCAATTCACTACCACAAATCAAGGGCTGCAATTACTACCATATACTAAAACACTCAGTTCCCAGCATCCCAGGCAGTGTGCTGACTTTTCTGAGCAATTCTTCACCCATCTCCAAAAAAATAGAAAGAGCCCCCCCCCAACAATTTTTTGCCATGGGGCCTTCACAAACCTTGAACAAGTCCTAAATGAAGCTGGTTAAAACTGAATGTTAGGACTTTTTCTTACCCCAGTCCGGTTAGTTCTGTATTGGGGGCGTATTTATCAGTGTCGCACACTTTGTGACGCTCTTCACAGTTGGCCTCATCGGTGCCGTCTTCTTCACAATCATGATCGCCATTACAGACGAATGCTTTACTGATACACTGACCTTAAAAAACACATAGAATGGGAGACAATCACTCTCCCCATCCCATATTACATAGCGGAGGTAAGGTCATGTATCAGAAATTATCTAAGAACAGTAAAAGCAAGACACAAGTCTAACTACACATGACTGTAGTATGACAGCTCAGAAGGCTTACCTATGAAATGACATCCAAAAAGTTGGAGGAATGTTTTTCTTTTTTGTACATGTAATTTACATACTGCCAAGAATAACCTACTCATTATATAGGACATCTCTCATTAGGACAGACTCACAAGAGACAACTTCTTTCAGTTTGGTCTGGCACCACATCTGATTTTGCCGGGGGAATCTGTGGCCGCTCTAAAGAAAATGTAGTATGATGTGGCTTCCATTTAGGGCACTGTGGCAGTATCTATAGAGGGCACTGTGGCATGATCTAAAAAGGGGCTGCCTAATCTTGACATTTGTGTGTCTGCCAAACTCTGCCAACTGAGCCGCCGGACTGCATTTAGCGACATTTAGGCTATGTTCACACAGAGTATTTTGCAGGCAGAATTTCTGCCTCAAAAAGCCGTTTGGAAGTTTGAGGCAGATTTTCCTCTGCCTGCACGCTGATTTTCGCTGCGTTTTTCGCAGCTTTTTTCGCCCGCGGCCATTGGGCGCTGCGGGCATAAAACGCCTCAAAATACGCTTTCTCTGCCTCCCATTGAAGTCAATGGGAGGTCAGACGCGGAAACGCCCGAAGATAGGACATGTCGCTTCTTTCTCCTGCGAGCCGGTTTTACCGCCCGCGGGAGAAAACCGCCCCCGCCTCCCATTGAAATCGACGGGAGGCATATTCGGGCCGTTTTTGACTAGCTTTTTGGCACGGTTTCCGTGTCAAAAAACTCGGCAAAATACTCTGTGTGAACATAGCCTAAAACTGTAAAACTGGATTGTTGAAATAAGCACGTGGAGAAATCTCGCAAATTTCCGTTAAGTTTAAACCTAGCGGCATTATTATAGTAATGTAGTATTATTATACTGTAGTAAAGTATTATTATAGTAATGTAATATTATTAGCGTAATGTAGTATTATCGTAATGTAGTATTGTAGCAATATAGTATTATTATAGTAATGTAGTAGGGTTATAGTAATGTGGTATTGTTATTGTAATGTAGTATTATTACAGTAATGTAGTATTGTTTTAGTAGTGTAGTATTATAGTAATGTAGTATTATTATAGTAATGTAGTATTGTTGTAGTAATTTAGTATTATTATAGTAATGTAGTATTATAATAATGTAGTATTGTTATAGTAATGTAGTATTATCATAGTAATGTAGTGATATATTAATGTAGTAGTATTAAAGTAATCTAGTATTATTACAGTAATGTAGTATTATAGTAATGTAGTAATGTAGTATTGTTACAGTAATGTAGTATTATAGTAATGTAGTAATGTATTGTTACAGTAATGTAGTATTATAGTAATGTAGTAATGTAGTATTATTATAGTAATGTAGTATTGTTGTAGTAATTTAGTATTATTATAGTAATGTAGTATTATAATAATGTAGTATTGTTATAGTAATGTAGTATTATCATAGTAATGTAGTGATATATTAATGTAGTAGTATTAAAGTAATCTAGTATTATTACAGTAATGTAGTATTATAGTAATGTAGTAATGTAGTATTGTTACAGTAATGTAGTATTATAGTAATGTAGTAATGTAGTATTGTTACAGTAATGTAGTATTATAGTAATGTAGTAATGTATTGTTACAGTAATGTAGTATTATAGTAATGTAGTAATGTAGTATTGTTACAGTAATGTAGTATTATTATAGTAATGTAGTATTGTTATAGTAATGTAGCATTATTATAGTACTGTAGTATTATAGTAATGCGGTATTGTTATAGTAATGGAGTATTATTATTATTATTATTATTATTATAATAGTAATGTCGTATTATTATAGTAATGTAGTATTATTATAGTAATAGTTACATAGTTACATAGTTAGTACGGTTGAAAAAAGACACATGTCCATCAAGTGCAACCTAGGGAAGGGAAAAGGGAAGATAAAAATTTCTACACATAGGAGCTTATATTTTTTTGTTCTAGGAAATTATCTTTTTTAAAGCCATCTACTGTCCCTGCTGTGACGGCTCCTGCGGTGACTATTCCATAGATTCACCGTTCTCACAGTAAAGAAGGCTTGTCGCCTCTGCAGGTTGAACCTTTTTTTCTCCAGACGGAGGGAGTTTCCTAATGTAGTAATGTTATAGTAATGTCATATTATAGTAATATAGTATTGTTATAGTAATGTAGTATTATAGTAATGTAGTATTATTATAATAATGTAGCATTGTTGTTATAGTAACGTAGTACTATCGTAATGTAGTATTGTTATAGGAATGTTGTATTATTATAGTAATGTAGTATTATTATGGTAGTTCAAATAACTAATTGCTTAACAATAATTTTGTAATGTATCAAATTCGAAAGTAATGCGGTCCGTCAACTTCACATTTTTTCTATATGTGGCCCATTTACCCGGCCAAGTTTGAGACCCCTGTTTTAGCCTCCAGACGTTACTACAACACGCCACCTGCACCAGCGTAGGCACTACCATGACATCACTGTAGCACACGCCGGAAGAGGTTAGGTGAGTATGATTTTCTTATTTTCAGGACTACTATTAGGCTGGGTTCACACGTGGCGGAATTTCACTTGAATTCCGCTGCGGACACTCCGCAGCGTTAATCCGCAGCGGAGCCGTTTCTCCATTGACTTCCACTTAAATTTAGAAGTGTTCGTTTAGACGATGCGTAAAATTCCGCTGCGGAGCATAGGCTGCGGAGCGGAATTTGGTGTCCGCAGCATGCTCTATCTGTTGCGGAGCAGTGGCGGACTGGTTGCGGACTCATGGCGGAATTTCTCCATTGACTTCAATGGAGATTCTAAATTCCGCAATGAAGTCCGCAGCTGTCATGCACATGTTATGTGTGCTGCGGATGCGTCTTGCTTTTTTAACATGACATTTCTTCATTCTGGCTGGACCTATGTATTTCTAGGTCTACAGCCAGACTGAGGAAGTCAATGGGGCTCCCGGAATTACGGGAGCGTTGCTAGGAGACGTCAGTAAATAGTCACTGTCCAGGGTGCTGAAAGAGTTAAGCGATCGGCAGTAACTGTTTCTGCACCCTGGATAGTGACTACCGATCCCAATATACAGCAACCTGTAAAAAAATAGAAGTTCATACTTACCGAGAACTCCCTGCTTCTGTCTCCAGTCCAGCTTCCCAGGATGACGTTTCAGTCTAAGTGACGGCTGCAGCCAATCACAGGCTGCAGCGGTCACATGGACTGCCGCGTCATCCAGGGAGGTAGGGCTGGATGCCGAAAGAGGGACGCGTCACCAAGACAACGGCCGGTAAGTATGAAATTCGTTTACTTTCACTAGGGAAAGTGCTGTCCCTTCTCTCTATCCTGCACTGATAGGGAGAAGGGAAGCACTTTTCCCGCAGTCCGCAGCAGCTAGTCCGCATCAATTTACTGCACATTTTGGGCAGATCCGCAGCCGTAATCCGCAACCCGGATTAGGTGCGGCATTGATGCGGACAGTTGCGAAGGAAATCCGCCACGTGGGGGCATGCCCTTACTGTGTAGGGGAGGCACAAAAGGGGACATTATTGCTGTGTGGGGGTAGAAAGTGTGCCATTGATTATGTGGGGCACAAAGGGGGGCATTATTAAAGTTTAAGGGCAAAAAGGAGGTTACTGTGTGAGGAATAAAAATCGGGGCACTATTATTGGGGCATTCAGAAGTTCACTGTTACACTATGGGGCCTAAAGGGGGCACTATTACTGTGTGGGGCTTAAACGGGCACTATTACTGTTTGAGGCACCAAATGGGTAACTATTACTGACTAGGTCACTGTCCATCTGGCAGTATTGCTTTCAGGGGCACAATCTGTCTGGCACTATTGTTGTTATTGTCATTATCCGTGTGGGTCTATTATTTTGGAGTCACTATCTGTCTGGCACTACTGGTTTAGGGTGATTGTGTGGCACTGTTATTTACAATATTTTTGCAGTATAGTATTTGAGGACACTATGCATCATAGCAGGTACAGTAATAGGGCAAATGTGGAGCACAGCACTAGTGGTAGCAGCAGGATGGGGAGTTTTGTGCAGAGGGTTGGGAATAGATACTGGAAAAGAAGTACAAAGATGTCTTGGCAGAAAACTCTGCAGAGACAAGTTGTGGCTGGAAGAAGTCTTCATGGCAATCTGGGCCAAATGAGAAGAGAAGGGAAAGTGAACAACTCCAATCAGAGAAGATGTTACCTGTGAGCCCAAATCTTTCCTATTAATGTGTCTAAAAAATTGCATCTAAATAGATTTTTTGGACTGAGCTAGGTTTTACTCATATAATGTGTGGGCAGTCCATGGTGTCAGAACTTGGATAAACTACAGATGTCTAGGATCTATTACACTAAAAAAGATAAAAAAATACACAACTAGACTAATAAATTAAAAATACACCCCCCCCCCCCCCATAGACTATTGGCTGAAAAAAAAGCCCAGTTTGTTCTTTAGGCTGGTACTTGATAGAATTTGATGTCAATTATATCACATTAAAAAAAAAAGTTAAAACATTACCTGAAAAGCATCGAAATCTGTCTCCACACCCATCTTCTATAGGACAACCTTTGGTGGGAATACAAGACTGAATTTCGTAAGAATTTCCACTGCATTCAAGACCACCATACTGGGCATAAATCTCAATGGTCCGTCTTCGAGTCTATATGGGAAATAGAGAGAGAGAATATTAGTAATTTCAAAAAATATTTGCCTCCCAAAAGCAAAATATTTTGGATGAGTACACTCTTGGCCATGGTAGACCACATTTTTAAAGTGGGACATAGATGTAAAGAATTTGCTGAAATACGACAAAAATCCTCACTAAAATCAGTGCTGGAACCTGTTCGGTCCAGACCTTTGTGTGGGTCCCAGCAGCCAGAGAGCCTCTTATAACATGTCGGGTGTGGAAAACCCCTTTAATTGTGGTTCAGTCCACAAAATGTTGCTGTCTAATGTGTACAGGACATTAAAATCACACTGTCCTGTCCCATATAGGTGTGACAAGGTGACATACCTGTGTTTTAGAGCAGCCGTCACATTCTGACCAAGGTCCATAGGAGCCCCATTTGCAGTCAACTTTTTTCACCTGCCTAGAAATATATAATATATGAATGCTCAGTAGTAAATAGCATTAGGATATAACATCTGCCATAAAGCAAACACCCTGCTGCACAGTCTACACAGACAAAACAGGAAAGATGTGTCTACAATATGGCCAACAAGAGGAAGTGTGTGTCTACAAAATGGCCACCACCAGGGAATTTTTTACAATTTTTTACAATTTTTTACAATTAAAACATTAATACACCCCTGCGCAAGGATGACACGCAAATTCCTGAAGCGTTCCATATTTTTTTTTCGTGAAATTAACTTGTTGGGGATCTCTAAGCTTAGCCATCTACTACACTCTACTGAAAACCGCTATATGACTTTCCAAGAGTTGCAAGCCTTAAAAAAATCTCTCTTCACGGCATCACCTAGCCTATTGCCAATTAATGTCTTTTTTTAGGTCAAAGTTGCACAATGTAGCTCCTGAATGTTCTAAGAATCTCTTAGATACCTTGATTATGTCTCCCCCAGTTAAATCCTCTTTATCCTTTCTATACTACACACTGCGAGACACAATGGCCAAAGCTACCACTTCCACAATGTTCAAAACGTGGAGTAAAGAGATTCCTCAACAAGATCTTACCCAACAGATTTTAGGGGGGTGGGCACGGGTATGTAAAGCAGTTGTTTGTGAACAGTGGAGGGAGACACACTTTAAGAACCTGTCACCAGCATTTTAGCTATAAAGCCAGCAATACCTGGTGAAAGTGGGTGAAAAATCATTGTCATCTAAGCTATAAATATGTTCTAAGTAAGCTCTGTAGCTTTAGTATTCCATTTTTCAGTGGTCCCACGCCGTATGCAAATGAGCAGAAAAGAGTCAAATCTTCATCTGAAAAGAGTCAGATTTTCATTCCTCCAGCATCTCAGAGTGGACTCCACCTCCTTCTTTTTGATTGACAGCGCCTTAGCCAGTCAGGGCCAGACAGGTGGCAACGGTGGGCGGGGTTAAGAAGCTGCGTCCCAGAGGGAAAAATAATTACCATAAAAGGCGGGAAGAGTTTAAACGACGATATTTACTGACAGAGGAGGACTTCAGGAAAGAAGAAGAGAACAGGAACGAACTCTGGACAGCTGCGGCCATTGAGGGGTCAGGCGAGTTTAACAGGTAAGATGTTGATGACAGGATCCCTTTAAGTTCATCCACAGGGCTATATATGGTTTTGACATTCCCCCTCATCCCAACTTTGCTGATAGACTTGTGGCGTGTCTATGTTGTCACACACCCAAGACGAATCTGTTTCATGGTTTGTGGACTTGCCCCAAACTATTTACACATTGGAATGAGATTTCCAGGGTTATTATGGATACATGGGGGATATCACTTGCAGTGGAGCCGTTACCCCTTTTGTTTCATGTCTTCCCTGTTGCTCAGCACGTTCCTGACGCACTTCATGCCTTTCTTCTGGTGGCCAAAAGATCCATGCTTGCCCTTTGGCTTAAGCCACAGCTTCTGTCAATCCTTGAGGTTATTTCTCAGTTGAAAAAATATATACACTACCGTTCAAAAGTTTAGGGTCACTTAGAAATCTCCTTATTTTTGAGAGAAAAGCACAGTTTTTTTCAATGAAGATAACATTAAATTAATCAGAAATACACTCTATACATTGTTAATGTGCTAAATGACTATTCTAGCTGCAAACATCTGTTTTTAATGCAATATCTACATAGGTGTATAGAGGACCATTTCCAGCAACCATCACTCCAGTGTTCTAATGGTACATTGTGTTTGCTAACTGTGTTAGAAGGCTAATGGATGATTAGAAAACACTTGAAAACCCTTGTGCAATTATGTTAGCACCGCTGTAAACAGTTTTGCTGTTTAGAGGAGCTATAAAACTGACCTTCCTTTGAGCTAGTTGAGAATCTGGAGCATTACATTTGTGGGTTCGATTAAACTCTCAAAATGGCTAGAAAAAGAGAGCTTTCATGTGAAACTCGACAGTCTATTCTTGTTCTTAGAAATGAAGGCTATTCCATGCGAGAAATTGCCAAGAAACTGAAGATTTCCTACAACGGTGTACACTACTCCCTTCAGAGGACAGCACAGACAGGCTCTAACCAAAGTAGAAAGAGAAGTGGGAGGCCCCGCTGCACAACTGAGCAACAAGACAAGTACATTAGAGTCTCTAGTTTGAGAAATAGACGCCTCACAGGTCCTCAACTGGCAGCTTCATTAAATAGTACCCGCAAAACGCCAGTGTCAACGTCTACAGTGAAGAGGCAACAGCGGGATGCTGGCCTTCAGGGCAGAGTGGCAAAGAAAAAGCCATATCTGAGACTGGCTAATAAAAGGAAAAGATTAATATGGGCAAAAGCACACAGACATTGGACAGAGGAAGATTGGAAAAAAGTGTTATGGACAGACGAATCGAAGTTTGAGGTGTTTGGATCACACAGAAGAACATTTGTGAGACGCAGAACAACTGAAAAGATGCTGGAAGAGTGCCTGACGCAATTTATCAATCATGGTGGAGGTAATGTGATGGTCTGGGGTTGCTTTGGTGCTGGTAAAGTGGGAGATTTAGCTTGCTGAGCTACGCTGTTTACGTAAGTCCCATGGAACTGAATAGTTACGGAAAGTCCATGAAGTCAGGAAGTGGCCGGGAGGCAGTGATAGCAAAAAGAGGTAGAACAGGGTTTAGGGGGCCCGGTTCTAGAGATAGATGCGGGTCCCAGAGGTGGCACACACATCTATCTGACAGGATCCACAGGATATGTCATAAATTTCCCTCTCGGGAAAACCCCTTTAAAGTGTAACTAAACTTTTTAAAAACTTTTGACATGTCATAGTAAAATGTCAGACGTTTTGATCGGTGGGGGTCCGAGCACTTAGACCCCCATGGATCGCTAAAACAAAGTGGCCAAAGCAGTGCCGCTTCCTTTCTGATCTGCTTTTCTCGGAAAGCCGAGCAAGCGGTGTATGAATGCCGATCAGAAACGAAGCGGCGCAGCATTCAATCGTGCACTTCTACCGCTTCACTTTAGCAATCGTGGGGGTCTCTAGAGTCTCTAGTTTGAGAAATAGACGCCTCACAGGTCCTCAACTGGCAGCTTCATTAAATAGTACCCGCAAAACGCCAGTGTCAACGTCTACAGTGAAGAGGCAACAGCGGGATGCTGGCCTTCAGGGCAGAGTGGCAAAGAAAAAGCCATATCTGAGACTGGCTAATAAAAGGAAAAGATTAATATGGGCAAAAGCACACAGACATTGGACAGAGGAAGATTGGAAAAAAGTGTTATGGACAGATGAATCGAAGTTTGAGGTGTTTAGATCACACAGAAGAACATTTGTGAGACGCAGAACAACTGAAAAGATGCTGGAAGAGTGTCTGACGCCATCTGTCAAGCATGGTGGAGGTAATGTGATGGTCTGGGGTTGCTTTGGTGCTGGTAAAGTGGGAGATTTGTACAAGGTAAAAGGGATTTTGAATAAGGAAGGCTATCACTCCATTTTGCAACGCCATGCCATACCCTGTGGACAGCAATGCTGTAATTGCTGCAAATGGAGCATTCTTTGACGAAAGCAAAGTTTGAAGGAGAAAATTATTATTTGAAATAAAAATCATTATTTCTAACCTTGTCAATGTCTTGACTATATTTTCTAGTCATTTTGCAACTCATTTGATAAATATAAGTGTGAGTTTTCATGGAAAACACAAAATTGTCTGGGTCACCCCAAACTTTTGAACGGTAGTGTATATATGGATCGGCTGGATATTGAACGAACAGCGGAATCCTGTTCTTCGGAATTTTTACAAAAATTGAAAGTTTTTATATGTAAACATTTCCAGCCCAATGAAATTAAAGATCTGATGACACCGTTCTACTATACCTCTTGGTACTTGACGAGGGCTGTGGCGGGGACGTTGGGAGTACTGAAGAGATGACTCAGTCAGTATCCGAGGGCTGAGCTGCCTAGGGAGGTGATTTGGATTCATTTTGCTTCTAAGTACCTGAATTTTTCTTTATGTCCATTTTGCATTATATATCTCAATATTGCATTTATCGAATGTCAGGGGGGGAGGGGGGAGTTTCAAGTTGTTAAAGTTGTTAACACTGTTAACTATGTTTGGAACTATGTCAAACTATCCTGTATGATCTCCGCAAAATTGTATTGGCGCTTTATTGACGTCTTTGACTAACCCAATTGTAATGTCCAATATAATGTCATGCACTTAGTTCTGTTTTTCTCTGTTGAAAAATCAATAAAAAGTTGTTATAAAAAAAAACAAAAAACATTAATACCTACAACATTAAAAAAGACAAGAAGATGAGCTAAGAATATGTCTAGGGTGGGGGGCAATAGCAAGAGTACAAACGATGCCAATCTATATTTATATTTTATACATCACCGCAAGCACCAACAACACTGATTGGAAGTCTTTTTAGTTCTTTTTGTACTAGCATTACAGTTTTCAATCTTATCAATATGACCAAAGAATGGACGAGGACTTAGGGTTTTCCAGGACTGTAATATTGATGGCCAATTCCTTGGGTAGGTCATCAATATCTGATCAGTGGGGGTCCAACTCCTGTCCCCCTTCCAATCAGCTGTATGAAAAGACCACTGTGACTGAGCTGCAGTTCCAGACACAGCCACAATCAAATGTACAGCGCTGTAAAGGGGACGTAAAGGGGACGTGGCGCTCACTGGAGCTCCGTGGCCCTTTTGATGACACTGATTGGACCCCTACTGATGATATATTGTTGTCCTATGCTAAAGGATAAGCCATCAATATTACATCCTCAGAAAACCATTTTAAAGGAAAACCCCTATCCACAAAATTTTAGGGGGAGTTCCAAGTGCGTTGGTGCCCACAACAAAGACAACAAAGTGCCCCAATGATACGGACTTTGCCAACTTTCTACATAAATGACATCATAAACTTTTACATGGTGAGGTTTCGGGGTTTGTGACAGTATTTCTGTCATACTCCTGGTGGTCTGGAGAGTTTAGCAGTTAATATCTCTAGAGGTCTAAGGTGAAGAAGGGGTTAATATTGATATACATTATACATGGTGATTATGGGATAATATCTAATATCCTTTGAGTCCTATAGTGCTTAGTGGATAACAATTAAGCATTTACTATCATTCTTATTATATTTTTTAGGTTGGTGCAGGGGTTAGTGGGGGTCTCGAGCAGGAAAGTAA
Organism: Rhinoderma darwinii; assembly: GCF_050947455.1. Lineage (NCBI taxonomy): Eukaryota > Metazoa > Chordata > Amphibia > Anura > Rhinodermatidae > Rhinoderma > Rhinoderma darwinii. Next base: position 625,570,377 of record NC_134687.1, read on the forward strand.
ACATATGCTTAATTTCATTCAATACATAGGTCCAAAATTTTTATAAAGGTCGGGGCTGTGGTTTTTGTTTTTTTATAATGAGCTCCAAATCCCTTGTGTAAGATAAAATTCTGTCTTCCTGCAAGAATATCTCAAAATGCCTATAAAATAAAGCAACTTTCCAAATAGTCTTGATTAAAAATCTCCTACCATTTTGTGTCTACAGTTTCTATGCAGACCTATATGTCTCCATGGTAACAGACTACAAGCAAACCCTATTCAGTCTGATCCTGTAGTCCTGCTCCCTTCCATCTGTCCCCTACTTTTTCCTAACATAGAGTAGCTTAGCAAGAAGTAGGGGACAAGTGGAAAGGGAGGTGATAGGGGACAAGCCGAAAGGGAGGTGACTGCAGGATCAGACTACACAGGGTTTGTTTGTAGTCTGCTACCATGGAGACACATAGGTCTGCATAAGAGCTGTAGAAAGCAAACGATTACCTGAATGTGTTTACAAAGGGAAAAACAATGACTGAAGTCAATTACTGCCTGCTGTACAACTTTCATGTCACTCGAGTTGTACTACTATTCGTGGACTACTGTTGAGTGACAGTGGGGACACTTTCCGTTGGTGTTAGAATGTGACAGCAGTGTGAAAAGTTTGGATTTTGGTGACTGACACGTTGCATTGAGTTTCACAGATTCCTAAATGATGAAACGTCTCAGTCCCCGGAATCAGCCACTAGAGCAGTCTTCATTGAGCCCGATGGGCCTTCTTTGAATCTCATTCATACAATAAGCTTCATTTTATATCATGATTCTCGACCCGCCAGCCCTGGAATATACAGCGAGCTGCCATGTCATACACAACATTTATCATTAGCGGCTGAGTCTTATCTAAGTACATCTACTGCTAATGTGCAAATAATAAACATAATATCTTTTAGAAATTGTCCTTAAAGGATTAGAAAATCATGGCTGATTTTTTCCAAACACAGTGCCACATCTGTCCACAGGTAGTGTGTGGTATTGCAGATCATCCCCTTTCACTTTAATAGAGTCGAGCTGTAATACCACATACAACCCATGGACAGGTGTGGCGCTGTTTTTTTAAGAAACCAACCCTGTTTTTCAAACCCTGTACAACTCCTTTAACTTTTCTGCTATTTTCCAATATATTTATTATGTTTTTATTCTTCTTATTGTTTTATGTTTACATTCTCTATATGGATTCAAATTCTCACAGCCTGACTGCTGTACCTGTCTCATACATTTTAAAATCCCCATTTGCAGGATAATTTAAGCCCGTCCCAGATATGTCCACGAATGCCCATAATACCTCCCATAAATGCCTACTTTGGAGCAAATTTGCACAACCCCCGCCCCCTTTGTAGTTGGCAATCCCGCCAAAAATTGACGGTTAGTAGATATGATGACAATCCTGAACCTAAAAAAGAAGCATTGACTCTTATTTTGTTATTTTGCTGTCAAATGTTTCATATCATTGGTTGTATTTTATGAATTGATATTTCGCTTATGATCCTTACCTTGAAAATAAACCGGGAAGAAACCCAACTCCTTCCCAGATCTCCAGGAGAAGCACAAGAAACAGCAGACAATGCTGAGAAGCAAAAAATATATATTTTACTCATTCCATACAGTTTCTTGAAGTTACTCAGCACATAGTAAAAAAAAGTCCTCACTATTATTCCCCCTTTCTTACTATTGGAAGGACCTCACTAAGAATCTGGAAAACATGATCTTTAAAGTAAATCTCCTCTTTTTATTATCATGTCGTGTTTAGGTGTAAAATTCTGCACTGATTCATTTCTCAATATATCTTTATAACGTTTGGAGCTTTGTTTTTCTGATACAAAGCTCCAATACCCCTACGTAGGTACAGATTTAAAATATCACATTCTTGTTAACTGCTGCCACCACTAGGTGGAGCGTAAGAGCTTTCTGTATACTGTTATACATTGAACTCAATAATAAGACAGTATGCAGTAAGCTCCTTAGCTCCCTCTAGTTGTGGCTGCAGGCAGACAATGTTTTCTTTTATCTCTATATCTCTGCAGGTGATTTGGAGCTGTGTATCAGAAAAATGGAGCACTGAATGCTATTAAGAAATTATTCAGCACATAATTTTCGACCTGTGTAAATGGTGCTAAGGGGTGGCTGTCATGTCATAGATACATTGAGTCAAACCTACACAGTAAATCAGGGCATTTCAATGTGAAACTCTGCATCCAAATCACAGCTCACCTGTGCATTCCTCTAGACTTCAGACTGATACATTTTAACTGCACAGATACATTGTAACAAACTATCAAGACGGGAGAGATATGTGCTGCTGATATATTTATGACACAGAGGATTGTCTAGGCTGGAAACAATTAGTAATTGCAACGGGTACCCTAATAATTCCAGCAATGGACAGGTTTTAGTCCTGGCTTCTGGAACAGAACATTCCGTAGCTTCCCTATTGGCCGCTGCGGCAGAAATATAGTATTATATGGTGGCCATTCAAATGAATTGCTCGAGTCTCCCAGAGCGGTGGCTCTCAGTTCTAAATGGAGGGGGATCCCAAGGGCATATGGGCAGGGGTTGTCTTCATGAGATAAATACAGAAAGTCATCTAATTACCGTGTTATACAATTAATATTAAGATTTATGGTGGTCAGAAGTCTCGGGTGCCAGGTAATCTGTGGTGCCCACTTCAGAAAGGACCGTTGGTGCACCCTGTGCGAGCACACAGATTGCCCACCCCTAAGTCCGGCCATGCTTTACATTAATGAATGATTTTTAGATATTTCACCACAGCGATCACATATTGGCAGCTATGACTCCTATACACTACTTATAAATAAATGGTGTCGCACCCCCATTCATTGTAGGCAATTCACGGATGGATTCTTCAATCCAAATAGCTGAGAAAAGTAATCCGCAGCAGACTCGAATATTTTGATGCAATTTTTTATAGAGGCATGCATGTATTTCATCCAAATGATAAGTATTACAGATCATTACATCCAGATAATTCAAGCAATGTTTTTTCAAGTCGAATCTGTATGTTCACACGGCTTATTTTCAGATGTTTCAGGGCGTAAACACCTCGAAAAACTGCTGAAAATAGGGAAAATGAACGCCTCCAAATATCTGCTCATTGATTCCAATGGAAAAAACGGCTTTTTGTTCCGACGGACATTTTAAAAAAAGGGTGGGAAACGCCCCACAAAAAGAAGTGCACGTCACTTCTTGAGCCGTTTTTTGAGCTGTTTTTCATTGTGTCAATATAAAAACAGCTCCAAAAACAGCTCCAAATAACGCATAAAAAAAGCGTTTAATGCTATAAAAAAGGCTGTAATCAGAGGCTGTTTTCCCGTTTTTACTTTATCTTACCCTAATAGTAATCGTAAGATACTGATACACACACTATATGGAGAAAAGTATTGCCCCCCCCCCCCGCCTCTTAATCATTGAATTCCGGTGTTTCCTTCAGTCCCATTCACACAGGTGTATAACATCCGGCACTCGCCATGCAGTCACTTTACAGACGTTAGTGATAGAATGGGTCGTTGTAAAGAGATCACTGACTTCCAGCCCAGTCCTGTAATAGGACGCCACCGTAGTAACAAGTCAGTTCATGAAATTTCTTCCCTCCTAGACATTCCACAATCAACTGTGAGCAGGGCCGGCCTTAGGGGCGTGCGACATGTGCGGGTGCACAGGGTGCTGCAGCATCCCAGCATGTAGCGAGCGCCACTGTGCAGGCCGTGTGAACTCTATATTCTCTGCTGCTCGTTACACACTGAGGAGCCAGTACAGGCTGGACCAGGCAGAATGCCCTAGGGGGAGGCCACCGTGATCAGGGATGTAGGCAGGGAAGGAGATAAGGAGTTAGGAGGGGTGGTTAGGGGGCGGAGGTTAGTGGGGCGAGGCTAGGATACTTAATTGGGGCAGAGAGGAAGGACGCCGCCATTACACCTAGCAGCACAGGAAAGCTTGTCCTGTACTGCTTTAAAGCATGGATGCACTATTCACTCAGCTCCGGGCGGCAGTGGCAGAACGAGGCATGGCTTGGCTGGTGGAGGGGCTGGGGCTTTCCGGCCCGCTGTCGGCGGCTTCGAGCTCGGCGGTGAGCGGACGAGGCGAGGAGCGAGTGGAGCCCTTTGGTCCAAGGGCAGGCTTGGCAGTGTCGGTGCTTGGATCCGGAGCGCAGGCAGTGATGTCATCTCCTCCCCGGCTGCGGTCCTGTCACACGAGGCCTCCGGAGAGGTTGAGCCCAGAAGTAATGCCGCGAGCCAGACGCAGGGTAAGCAGCCCCACGAGGGACCCTCCAGGCCGGGCCCCTCGCTCGGCTGCCGGGAGCAGGACGGCCCGGTCTGAGAGGAATCCTGGAAGCCGGCCTGGCTCGGCGGAGGTGGGGGGGCAGGCGCCCTTGCAGCTGGGACCGCCCTCTGCCTCCAGACGACTGGATCTAGGACTTGCAGTGGGCCGTGCTGGCGATGATCCAGTCAGGCGGCCCACCTGTCCCCAAGATGATGTCACGGGTTCCAGGCGTGTACCACGGTCGGTGGTGACACGGCGGGCAGGTGGGCGGCTACCTGCGGGCCACAGGGTGGACGAGGCCCCCGACAGATGGGCGGAGAGGCCCAGTTCATCTGCGCTAGTCCGGAGCGCTCCCTTGGAGCGTCGTGGATGTCAAGCGCGTGGCGCTTGTCCTGGGCCGGCTGGCCAGGATGAAGTTGATGACTGGGAGTTCGGTGACCAAGAGGGACGTCTGCATGGATCCTTCGCCCCTGCTGGTGGGGGTTCACTTGCGCCTACGGGGTTGCCGGGGTGTATCGGGGGGAGTCCAGGGAGTGCGGTTAGTGAGGGGGGGAGATTCGGGAATTGTTGGGTTGTGTGCGTGAGCTGTTGGTGCGATGCGGAGGGGGGCGTTGGGTTCCCCGTCCCCGGTTTCAGCGTGGGTGGGGCCGTCGGTGGGGCCTGCAGTGGTGGATAGCACGCCATGTGGAGCTGGGGGGGTGTCTAGGGAATCGGGCGTGGCAGTGTCGGTGCAGACAGAAAAGGATGGGGCGGTGGATGAGGTGCGGTTGGATGATAAGGCGAAGGGCAAGGTCTATGTATGCTTTGAGGGCCCATTGGGGGCCCATCTGAAGCCTGAAGTACGGGAAAAAATATGGCGGGACGAATATGTTGAAATTTTTTCGTTGTTGCCATTGGAGAAGTTTAATTTAGATAAAGGGAAATGGTTGGAAAGCAAAAAGGAGAAAGAAGAAAAAACGTCGGTATCGGTTGATTCCGCAAACTTTTGTCAATTGGTTGCAGGCGTTTGCGATTTTGGCGAGCGTAATTGCACAGAAGACGCCTGAACATTGTTCCGGCCTCTTCTGTTACATGGATGCTATTGGGGAGGCTCATCGAGTTTACAGCGGGCAGACGTGGCTGCGCTATGATGAGCAGTTCCGACAGCGGAAGGCAGTGCGGCCTGACATTAGATGGGATAACAAAGATATTGGGTTATGGTTGCGGGTCATGGCTCCGGTGCGCTTTGGCCAGTCCTTTCCTGGGGGTGGGGCCGAGTCAGCCGGCTCCTCCTTGCCTTCTGGGGGAGGATCAGGTGGGGCAGGAGGAAAATCCGGGTTCTGCTGGCAGTTTAACGAGGGCCAGTGTAAGTTCGGACCGGGTTGCAAGTTTAAGCATAGCTGCTCCTCCTGCGGGAAGATCTCTCACGGGGCGGTTAAATGTTTTCGTAAAGGCAAAGGACGGGTGACCAGGGGCGCTATTCAAGGGCCGGACGCCGGTGAGGTGGGAAGAAATGGAGCCCTTTCTAAATAGATTCCCTGATAGGTCCAGGGCTACTTTGTTATTGAATGGTTTTCGGGTTGGTTTCCATATCCCTGCCCCTGCACACAAGGTGCCGTTTACCTTGCGTAATTTGCGTTCAGCGTTGCAGTATCCGGGGGTAGTTGGAGATAAGTTGTGGAAGCAGGTGGAATTATTGGGGCATATGGCGGGTCCGTTTGAGTGTTGTCCATTACCGGATCTAGTGGTGTCGCCGATGGGGGTGGTGCCCAACAAGGAGCCGAATAAGTTTCGGCTCATACATCATTTATCTTACCCGCGGGGGCGATCGGTTAATGATGGGATTTCTCCGGAACTTTGCTCGGTGGTTTACACATCGTTTGATGCGGCGGTTGCGTGGGTGCGCCGTTATGGGGTGAGGGCTTTAATGGCGAAAACTGATATTGAGTCAGCTTTTCGCCTCCTCCCCGTGCATCCTGATAGCATACGGCTGTTAGGGTGTTATTGGGACGGGGCTTATTTTGTGGATCCCTGCCTCCCTATGGGGTGTTCGATTTCCTGTGCCTATTTTGAGGCTTTTAGTTCCTTCCTGGAGTGGGTGGTTTGCGATGTGGCAGGGGTCTCGTCGGTGATAAATTACTTGGACCATTTCCTGTGTGTTGGTCCGGCTGGTTCTTCGGTTTGATCTACTTTGTTGAGCACGATGGAGTGGGTGGAAAATAGATTCAGGGTGCCTTTGGCCCAGGACAAAACAGAGGGGCCTAGCTCCTGTCTGGTCTTTTTGGGACTCACCATTGATTCTGTGAGGATGGAGTGTCGGCTCCCGGAGGATAAATTTGTGGGTTTGCGGGCGGAGGTGGATCGGGTTAGGCATTTGCGGAAGATCTCGTTGCGCGCATTGCAGTCCTTGTTGGGAAAGCTCAATTTTACTTGTAGGATCATGCCCATGGGTCGGATTTTTAGCAGGCGGCTGTCGAGAGCGACGGCTGGAGTGTGGGCGCCACATCATTTTATTCGTCTGACTAAAGAGCTTAGGGCGGATTTGGCAGTTTGGTTTGAGTTTTTACGTTGTTATAATGGGAAGTCCTTGATCATGTCCCCGGTGGTTGACAGCGTGGAGTGGAAGTTGTTTACAGATGCTGCGGGGGGTGAGGGGTTTGAGGCTTACTGCAAGGGACAATGGTGCGCGGCTCGGTGGCCGGAGAAGTGGGCGGAGTTGGGTTTGATGAAGAACCTTGCCTTCCTTGAACTGTTTCTCATAGTAGTGGCGGTGAAAATTTGGAGTGAGAGGTTTCGGGACAGCAAGGTCCGTTTCCATTGTGACAACTTGGGGGTGGTGGGGGCTATTAATAATGTGTCAGCTTCGTTCGTCCCCCCCTGGTCGTTCGGCTGTTGAGACACTTGGTTTTACGTTGCCTGTCGTTGAACGCTTGGGTTGTGGCGGTTCATGTGCCGGGGATCAAGAATGACATTGCGGATTCTCTTTCTCGCTTGCAGTGGGACCGTTTCCGGATGGTGGCTCCCACTGGCTGTGGGGGCTGGGTTGCGAGCCGCAGGAGGATTGATTCGGGCCTCGCTTGCTCTGGGTACTTGGGCTGCTTATGATTCTGCGTGGCGGGAGTGGGAAAGTTGGCTGGCAGTTCTGGATGGGGTAAGGACGGATGACAATCGGGTGGTGGCGTTGTTGGTTTTTCTGGGACAGGTCTCTATCGAGGGCTGGTCGGTGTCCAAGGTTAATCATTTTGTGGTACCCCTGGCTTTTGGTTTTAAGCTCCGGGGGTACAGGGATGTTACAAAATGTTTTTTAGTCGGCCAGGCCCTGAGGGGTTATAGGAATGTTGCCGGACTGTCGGCGCCCAGTGTCTTTTATGCTGTTGGAACAGTTGTGGGGGGTGTTGGGTGACATTTGTTTTATCTAGTTTCGAGGTGACTCTATATAGAGTGGCGTTCTCGTGGGCGTTTTTTGGGGCCCTGCGGGTCGGGGAGCTGGTGGCACCCAGCACAAGGAGGCCTGGGGGGTTGAGGATGGAAGATGTGGTGTTGACGGATCGGAGTGTGGAATTCTGGATCCGGCGTTCTAAGATGGATTAGGGGGGGTCGGGATAAGTGAGTGGTGTTGGGGGCGGCCAGGGGGGCCAGGATGTGCCTGGTCGCATGCTTTTCGGGGGAACAGAGAGTTTTCGCCGGTACTGAGGGGACAGTTGTTGTGTCACGAGGACGGGTCCTTTCTGTCCCGGTACCAGTTTACGCAGGTTTTTCGTAGGTGTCTGCGGCAGTTGGGATTGGAGGAGTCTTTGTTTTCCCCCCATTCATTTCGTATTGGGGCGGCGACGGAGGCGGTGTCATGGGGGTTGGGGGAGGAGGTAGTAAAGCGGATAGGTCGATGGGATTCCCGCCGTTTCCAGCTGTATGTGCGCCCTCAGTTTCTATGATATTAAAGTCGTAATCCCTTCTCCTTTTTCTCTCTCCCTCCCTCTCGTTTTCTCTCCTCCTCACTGTTTTCGCTCACATCCGTGCATAGTTTTGCTTTAATCAGTTGGTTTTTATTTTCCAGGTCCCTCGGGGCGATTGGTGTGTATCGTCGGGCATTCGTACGTTCATTGGGGGGCGGAGTGGATTGATGTTCGTCCGGATGGGCGGCAGTTGGGTTTTTGGCGGGAGGAGGTCGTTTCTGCGGTGGCTAGGGAGTAGAGGGATGCTGTGGAGTCGGGTGTTGCCTGACGTGCATAGGTTTGCGCAGATGGACAGAGCCCCGGATGTCTTGGTTTTGCACGTCGGGGGTAATGATTTGGGTAGTCGTCCTTTCCGGGAATTGATTAGGGATATTAAATATGATCTACTCAGGTTGTGGTCCAGTTTCCCGGGAGTTAAGGTGGTATGGTCGGAGATTGTCCCGCGTAAGGTTTGGCGGCATGCCAGGTCGGTGTCTCGTTTAAATAAAGCCCGGGTCAAGGTTAATCGGGCAGTTTCGGGTTTCGTGGTAAGAAACGGGGGGATCTTCGTGCATCATTATGACTTCGAGGATGGCCTGGGTAATTATTGGCTGGGTGATGGTGTGCACCTGACGGCCGTGGGGATTGACCTGTGGACTCTGCGCTTGCAGGAAGGAATCAAAAGGGCCCTCTTGTTGGGTGGGGGCTCGCATACTTAAAGGTGTCTAAGTATGTTCGTGTGGCGGATTGGGGGTCCTTGGAGTTGGTGGTAAATTACTGTGGGGGGGGGATTCATCGGGCGTATGGTCCCTCCCCAATTTATTATGGTTGGTAGTCTGGTCAATTTGGGCTCCTGCTGGGTGGTGTCCCGGGGAGTGGTTGCAGTTTAGGTCAGCCAACTGCAGGTATAACGGTGCCCCTGAGCCAGTAGGGTGACGGCTGGGAGTAAAATACGATGCAGGTGGGCTGTTTGGTGACAGACTTTTTGTAGCTCCAAGGACTCCCCTTCCATTGTTATTATTATTTGTAAATTGTTGTTCATTATGTTTGTTTGTAAATAAAATGGCTGCTGTGGCCAAATTTATCCAACCCAAGTGTCTGAGTTTTATTATAGGGACGGGGGCTTGGTAAGGGGTATGGCCAATAATGGGGAAGGGGAGTGGGTGAAGTAACATTCCCCCGGGTAGGAGTGTACGCACTCTACAGTCCCCTGATCAAGTACAGGCTGGACCCGGCAGAATGCCCTAGGGGGAGGCCACCATGATCAGGGATGTAGGCAGGGAAGGAGTAAAGGAGTTAGGAGGGGTGGTTAGGGGGCGGAGGTTCGTGGGGCGAGGCTAGGATACTTAAGGGTGGTAGAGAGGAAGGACGCCGCCATTACACCTAGCAGCACAGGAAAGCTTGTCCCGCCCTCCCTCCCTAAATGTTTTTGTTCGTCTGTGATTGGCAATTTTGGTATTTCGCTTTGTTGCTCGTTGTTTTTGTCTTTTTCCCGCAGGTGTCGGAGGATGCTGTGGAACAGTTTTGCAATGTCGCAGCAGTTGTATGGCGGATTGGGGGTCCTTGGAGTTGGTGGTAAATTACTGTGGGGGGGGGAGATTCATCGGGGGTATGGTCCCTCTCCAATTTATTATGGTTGGTAGTCTGGTCAATTTGGGCTCCTGCTGGGTCGTGTCCCGGGGAGTTGTTGCGGTTTAGGTCAGCCAACTGCAGGTATAACGGTGCCCCTGAGCTAGTAGGGTGACGGCTGGGAGTAAAATACGATGCAGGTGGGCTGTTTGGTGACAGACTTTTTGTAGCTCCAAGGACTCTCCTTCCATTGTTATTATTATTTGTAAATTGTTGTTCATTATGTTTGTTTGTAAATAAAATGCCTGCTGTGGCCAAATTTATCCAACCCAAGTGTCCGAGTTTTATTATAGGGACGGGGGTTTGATAAAGGGTATGGCCAATAATGGGGAAGGGGAGTGGGTGAAGTAACATGACCCCGGTAGGAGTGTGCGCACTCTACAGTCCCCTGATCAAAAGCAGTGCAGGAAGCTCCGCCTACAGCCCGTTCTGCAAGAAACCTGTGCAGCAAGGAGAGATGGTAAGTTCCTTTCTGTGTACACATGTCTGTATGTAAATGTTCCAGTATGTGTGTGTCTATATGTGTATATGTTTCTCTGTGTATGTGTAAATTTTTCTATGTGTGAGTCTGTATGTATATATATGTGTGTGTGTGTGTGTGTGTGTGTGTGTGTTTATATCACTGTGTGTTATTTGTGGTCTTACATAGGACTACAGATAACACTATAACATTATCTGTACTCAGAGCTATCCCTGTGTGTTATCTGTGGTGTTACATAGGACTGCAGGTAACATCTGCACTCTGCACTCTGTGCTGTGTGTGTGTGTGTGTGTATATATATATATATATATATATATATTTATATGTGTGTGTGTGTGTGTGTGTATATATGTTTGTGTATATGTGTGCGTGTGTGTGTGTGTGTGTGTCCGTCTCTATTCCTGTCTCAAGGAACAATGTGTGTGTGTGTGTGTGTGTGTGTGTGTGTATACATGCCTCCTGTGTGTGTTTATGTATACATGCCTTCTATTTGTGTATGTGTGTGCATATATGTATACATGCCGTGTGTGTGTATGTGTGTGTGTGTGTGTGTGTGTGTGTGTGTGTATACATGCCGTGTGTGTGTGTGTGTGTGTGTGTGTGTGTGTGTGTGTGTGTGTGTGTGTGTGTGTGTGTGCGTGTGTGTGTGTATATACATGCCTCCTTTGTGTATGTATGTATACATGCCTCCTGTGTGTCTATGTATAAATGCCTTGTGTGTGTGTGTGTGTGTGTGTGTGTGTGTGTGTGTGTGTGTGTGTGTACATGTCTCGTGTGTGTGTGTGTGTGTGTGTGTGTGTGTGTGTGTGTGTGTGTGTGTGTGTGTGTGTGTTTGCTTGCTGGTATGTCTAAATATATCTTTTTGTACAGTATATTTGTGGCTACTTCTTTATTTGTGGAGAACAGCAATAGAGAGTCCCGCACAGGGCTCCATCCAAACTAAGGCCGGCCCTGACTGTGAGTGACATTATTGTAAAGTGGAAGGAACCGCAGCAACTCAGCAACGAAGTGCAGACCACGTAAAGTTACGGAGCGGGGGCGCAAGTGCTGAGGAGCGTAGTGCAGAAAAGTCACAAACCGTCTGCTGACTCCGTAACTGCAGAGTATAAACCTCCTTTGTCATTAACATCTGCACAAAAACTGTGCCTGGGAGCTTCATGGCATGGGGCTTTACATTACCAGGCACAATGCCAAGCGTTGGATGGAGGGATGTAAAGACACCGCCACGGGACTCTGGAGCGGGGGAAACGTATTCTGTGGAGTGACGCTTCTCTATTTGGCAGTCCCATGGACAGGTCTGGGTTTGGTGAATTCCAGGAGAACGTTATCAGCCTGACTGCATTATGCCATCTGTAAAGTTTGGTGGAGGGGGAATAATGCCATGGGGTGTTTTTCAGGGGTCAGCCCCTTAGTTCCAGTAAAGTGTTAATGCTTCAGCATACCAAGACATTTTGGACAGTTGTAGCTTCCAACTTTGTGGGAACAGTTTGGGGTTCGGCCCTTTTCTGTTCCTCATGACTGGGCCCCAGTGCACGAGGTCCATAAAGACATGGTTGGGGGAGTTTGGTGTGAAAGAACTTGACGGCCGCAGAGCCCTGACCCCCAACCCCATCCAACACCTTTGGGAAGAACTAGAACAGTGATTGTGAGCCAGGCCCCCTCCCCCAACATCAGTGTCTGACCTCACAAATGCTCTTCTGGATGAATGGGCAGAAATTCCCACAGACACCCCAAAATCTTGTAGAAAACCTTCCCGGAAGGGAGGAAGCAGTTTTATCTGCAAAGGGGGGAACAACTCCATATTAATGCCTATGCCGATTTAGATTGGGATGTCATAAAAGCTCCTGTAGGTGTAATATGGAGATGTCCCCATACTACTGTCCATATAGTGTACCTGGAGATAGAGCCGTAAGGTAAGAGGAAACTTGTGGCGTTCGCTGTCTGCTTGCTGGATGGAGTAAAAGCTAAGAAGGGGTTGGATGTTAGATATGATGTATGGAGACGGTGGCGATGGCAGCAGGACAAGGAACCGCTGTAATAAGTGGATGAATAAAAACGGAGTATAACTAAGTATAGACAACTAAAATAAATATAATTGAAAACAGGAAAAACGGGAACAAAATAACGCCAAAATAAAATGATAGGAAAAGTGGCGGGAGAGGAGGAGAAAAGAGGGATCAGAGGAACATCCCTGTGTCATGTCCAGTAATATCTCAGCTGGGCGCCCATCTCATCCTGTATTCAGATAATAAACATTCAATCAGTAAAGTGACAATCACGACCTATAGAAAAGGTAAAATGTTACAAGAGCAGCAACAATGTAACAAACAGCGAGAATGTGAAAATACCAGGCAGCCGGGCCGATAGATAATGACAGAATGAAGGTTTCCTGGGTAGACAGTGACCGCCACATTACAGTTCTGTCCATGTGACAGGTCTATAGATGACGTACTGGACTATATACATATATTTTCATCTTCTTTTAATACATTACTCTAGACATTGATACAGGGGGACATGGATCTTTGTGATGGATTCTCCACATAGACTTTAATGGAGCAGAGAGGATTTTTTAGAAAACTTTTTTATTTACGTTGACTTTAGTGTGGTACTGATGGACAGGGAGTCTTTAAGGCATTGCTCTCTGGGAAAAAGTTGGCTATGTGAGATGCTATATGTACGGACTCTCAGAAGGTACTGATTTCCCTTGTGGAGATCCAGCTGGTAGTGCAATGCTCCCTGGGAAAAATATGCAAAACATTTCCCCAACAGAAGCAAGAAAATTCTCTTTCTAGTGCCACCTATAGGTGAGTAAGTCAAAGTCGGACCCTTTATAGGGTCTGAAAACATGACTTACATTCCAGGCAAACCAGCAGAGCTGAAGCTACACATTTCTTCACCCGGGGCAAAGGTTTGGTTCACTGTCCCCATCCCTGTTTTTAAATATCCCACCAAGGCGAAGTGGCTTTTGCCCCCCCCCCCGGCACCCGGCACCCGGCACCTGGGGAACATGTTCCGGTTACCCCCACTAACTACACCCCTGCAAACCAGGGACACCCATCCGTAGACAGCACTGTTTCTAAGTAGTTGCTCCTCATCAGCACAGAGTAGGGTTCTGGTTGGCAAATTATATGTTGAAAAATAGATTGAAAAACTGATGTAAGTGCCCACCATTAGTCGCCCGATGGTGAATGTGCCGTATAGAATTAGAAAATAATATACGGCACATTCACTATTGTATATTATTGCAGTATTGTAGTAAGACAGTATGACATGAAGTCTAACAACAACACCTGCAGACCAGGAAGAAGTACTGCATCATGTCAATTACAATATGTTACACTCCAGGTTATCTTGTAGTCCTGTTTCAGAAACAACAGCTGGACTTATTGGTCGACCACCAATATGACCTAAACTATAGCTACACATGGGTAATCACTCAGCTTTCCCAGAGACCAGAATGGCAAATCTGCCTAATTAATTAGTAATGCATTCGCCTCTCAGATTTGCTGCTAAGGACACTGGGAAAGAGCTGTAATAGCATAAAAGTTGGTTGTCACCCAACTTTCCAAGAATCAGATAACTAAGAAGCAATGACTGCACCATAAAACAACTTATAGACTTGCATTAATGTTCTTAGCTCGATATAGGCATGTATCACTATTAGGATCTAAATCATTGGTCTGCAACCTGTGGCTCTCACGCTGTTGCAGAACTACAACTCCCAGCATACCCTGATAGCCTCAGGCAGCCAGGGCATATTGGAAGTTGTAGCTCCGCAACAGTCATGTTATGAGAATCACCCCTGTTAAGGAATGTCCCGGTAATATGGAATCAGGGTTGCAGAGGTTTTACATTCCCTGTCACTGACTTGTGAATCCATCAACAGATAACACACTGCTGTTTATTGACTTGGATACAGATAGTATTTTAGAACAAGGGAGCGGGAAGTAATTTACATTTCCCCCGGCTTTAAATGTGTATCATCAGAGCACTATCAGGGTCCGCAAATAGTGGTTCTGTCGTGCTTTGTCCTGATTTTTAGGGGGAAAAACGCAACATTTGACCTCACCCTTATACGGGCAGCTAATTCAATACTCAGAATATGTTAGGAAACGGCAGTTTATACAATTCCACAATATTTATTTCTTGTTGCTCATACTGTGGCAATATATCCTGCAGCGCTGTACAGAGATTGTCAATCCTCCCATCAGTCCCTGTCTCCAGCGGAGCTCACAATCTAATTTTCTCTATCCCATACATACTGAGGAAGATGTCAAAGGAAGACAAAAAACTAATTGAGAGAGAGTGGAATGAAACCAGAGAACCTGGAGGAAACACACGAGAACGTACAAACTACAAGAATATGTTGCCTTTTGTGGGTTTTAAACCCAGGGCCCAGCTAACCACTGAGCCAGCCTGCTGCAAAATAACAGTGCTAACCACTGATCCACCATGCTGCAAGATAAGGCTAGGTTCACACAACCTATTTTCAGACGTAAACGAGGCGTATTATGCCTCGTTTTACTTCTGAAAATAGGGCTACAATACGTCGGCAAACATCTGCCCATTCATTTGAATGGGTTTGCCGACGTACTGTGCAGACGACCTGTCATTTACGCGTCGTCGTTTGACAGCTGTCAAACGACGACGCGTAAATTAACTGCCTCGGCAAAGAAGTGCAGGACACTTATATACATTATATGCAGGGCACTTCTTTGCAACGTAATTTGAGCCGTTCTTCATTGAAGTCAATGAAGAGCAGCTCAAGATTACGGGCGTCGAAGACGCCTCGCATAATACGAGGAGGAGCTTTTACGTCTGAAACGACGCAGCTGTTTTCTCCTGAAAACAGTCTGTCTTTTCAGACGTAAAAGACAGTTCTCGTGTGCACATACCCTAACAGTTCTAAACACTGATCCACCATGGTGCAATATAACAGAGCTAACCACTGATCCATTGTGCTGCAAGCTAACAGTTTTAACCAATGAGCCACCGTGCTGCAAGATAACAGTGCTAACCACTGAGCCACCCTGCTACAAAATAACAATACTAACCACTGATCCACCATGCTGCGAGATAACAGTGCTAACTACTGATCCATTGTGCTGCAAGATAACCGTTTTAACCACTGAGCCACCGTGCTGCAAGATAACAATGATAACCACTGAGCCACCCTGCTGCAAGATAACAGTGCTAACCACTGAGCCACCGTGCTGCAGGACAACAGTGCTAACCACTGAGCCACTGTGCTGCAAGGTAACACTGCTAACCACTGAGCCACCATGCTGCAACATAACAGTGCTAACCACTGATCCACTATGCTGCAAGATAACAGTGCTAATCACTGAGCCACCAAGCAGATATCATGGAAATTGTGATGTTAAATTACAGATAAATCAATTACTTAGGCCGGTCCTAGACATAAAGTGACATTGCGCATTTACTCACATAAGTCCGATTCCCAATTAATGTACATGATCAGAATGTTTTAGGAGTTTTACATAGGACTGCAGGTTCATCACAAGAGTTAGCCTTTAATATGTTCACAATTTACAATTAATAAGCCATTGACGCAACAGTATTAAATAAGTTGTAGTAGAGCTGAACATGTCACTGGGCTCAACTCATGGTGATGTCATAATGTTTTATCTGTTTTACATAGGACTGCAGGTAATGCTACTGAATTATCTGGTGCCCAAAAATACCTTGTATGTCAGGAGTAAGATGATAAACCTGGGATCTTACCTTCATATCTGGAAGATTTCCTCTGTCAGGGAGCTGTTGTCAGAAGTTACTCTGCAGTGGAAGTTCAGCCTGGATGTGTCCTGTTCCTCCACCGCCGGGAGATAATCCCAAATCTGTATCCTGTTTACTGAAATCACCACCCTCTTCTCCTCCTTAAAGAGGCTCTGTCACCAGATTTTGCAACCCCTATCTGCTATTGCAGCAGATCGGCGCTGCAATGTAGATTACAGTAACGTTTTTATTTTTAAAAAACGAGCATTTTTGGCCAAGTTATGACCATTTTTGTAGTTATGCAAATGAGGCTTGCACAAATCCAAGTGGGTGTGTTTAAAAGTAAAAGTCCAAGTGGGCGTGTATTATGTGCGTACATCGGGGCGTTTTTAATACTTTTACTAGCTGGGCGCTCTGATGAGAAGTAACATCCTCTTCTCTTCAGAACGCCCAGCTTCTGGCAGTGCAGATCTGTGACGTCACTCACAGGTCCTGCATCGTGACGGCACCAGAGGCTACAGTTGATTCTGCAGCAGCATCAGCGTTTGCAGGTAAGTCGATCTTACCTGCAAACGCTGATGCTGCTGCAGAATCAACTGTAGCCTCTGGTGCCGATGTGGCCGTCACGATGCAGGACCTGTGAGTGACGTCACAGATCTGCACTGTCAGAAGCTGGGCGTTCTGAAGAGAAGAGGATGTTACTTCTCTTCACAGCGCCCAGCTAGTAAAAGTATTAAAAACGCCCCGATGTACGCACCTAATACACGCCCACTTGGACTTTTACTTTTAAACACACCCACTTGGACTTTTGCAAGCCTCATTTGCATAACTACAAAAATGGTCATAACTTGGCCAAAAATGCTCGTTTTTTTAAAATAAAAACGTTACTGTAATCTACATTGCAGCGCCGATCTGCTGCAATAGCAGATAGGGGTTGCAAAATCTGGTGACAGAGCCTCTTTAAGTTGGGTTCTGCCTTTATAACAACACTCAAGTTTAAGGGTTTCCCACCTCTTACATTTATGGCATAATTTAAAAATAGGTTATCCCATAAATATATGATCAGTGGGGTCCAACCTCTGGGATTTACATGCTCTGTGCCCCTCCAGCTATCATCAGTCCGTCTCTAAGCAGGGAATGCCAGGTCACCCCATTATAGTCTATAAGCCGATATGAATATTGAGCACAGTGCTCGGTCCCCACCAATATATCCTATAATGTCGACCCTGCAAGGTAAGAGCAACTGAAAAGAAAATTCCTTAAAGGGTTTTCTCATCATGTCCATTTATGTGGGGACCGGATACAAGCAGGAGGAAAAAGGAAAAACTTTTCTTGTTGGGATCTAAATCCTCTGCACAGACATAGTTACATGATAAAATTCTGTCTGCCTGCAGCCACCACTAGGGCGAGCTCACTACATACAGATATATACAGCTCCCATAGAGTTACATAATAACGTGCTGCCTGCCTGCAGCCACAACTAGGTGGAGCTCATTATATACAGATATATACAGCTCCCATAGAGTTACATGATAACAAACAAGGAAAAGAGAAAGATGCCTCCAGCTCACCTTATAAACGGATCTGTGCTGAATGGTCCTCTGCGCACGGGTCCTCGTGACGGCACACGACTAACTGACTGCTTGTTGAAGAAAAAAGGGGGGTGGATCCAGCGCTGTTGTTGTTAAAAAGAAACTATTTCTAAGTTTTAATTCTATCCATTTAAAATTAGGATCGGTAGCAAAGTTATGATAATGTCCTGGAATGCTGAGATTGTAGAAATAAAGGTAAATAGCCTACGCGTTTCGAACGCTGCCTGCGTTCTTATTCATGGCTTGAGGTGTGGTTACTGACTGTGAATGCTGTGTTTAAATATCCCGGGTAACATGTGTTTTTTTGTGTTGATTGCGTTTCAGGAACAATCAGTAGTGGAACGCAAACCTTGGTTCGTTGTAACCTACTGACGTCTGGTTTCAAAACTTGGATTACTTCGTAATGGTGAGTATTATGGTTTGTTTATGTTTGAAAGAGATTCCTAATGTTATTAAACTTAGCATTCTTATTCTTTCATTATTCTAATAGCTGGTAGAATTGTTTTTTGTTCCAAGTATGAGGTCTGATTGACACTTAGGAAGTCTTATTATCCGGAGATTTGTATTGTCGGTAGTAACTGGTAAATCGCATTAGGTCAGTGTCATGTGTATAGTGACTAAGAAAAAAATGAAAAAATTGTTCTTTAATGTTTAAAGGAATGTGTGGGGAAAGGCTAAAAAGCATGTATACCCATAGAATTGTATACCCAAGAATTACATATTGCTGGTTAAAATGAATTAAATTATTTATTTACGATAGTGGTTGTCTTGAAGAAACCTTTTGATTCAATATAATATTTTAATTATATAAAGTATTAATAATTTTTGTTTGTGTACTTCTGTGATGAACAAGCATATTTTATGTTCATGATAACGTTCTGCCTGCCTGCAGCCACCACTAGGTGGAGCTCATTATATACAGATATATAACTCTATCCCATAGAGTTACATGATAAAATTCTGTCTGCCTGCAGCCACCACTAAAGGGAGGTCACTACATACAGATATATACACCTCTCATAGAGTTACATGATAAAATTCTGCTGCCTGCAGTCACCAGTAGGGGGAGCTCACTACTTACAGATTTATACAGCTCCCATAGAGTTACATGATAACATTCTGCTGCCTGCAGTCACCACTAGGGGGAGCTCACTACATACAGATATGTATACCTCCCATAGAGGTACATAATAACATTCTGCTGCGTGCAGCCACAACTAGATGGAGCTCACTACATACAGATATATACAGCTCCCATAGAATTACATGATAACATTCTGCTGCCTGCAGCCACCACTAGGGGAGCTCACTACATACTGATAAATGTAATATATAACAGTATGCAGCAAGCTCATTATCTCCCTCTAGTGGTGTCTGCAGGTAGCAGAATTTTAACATGCAACTCTATCTCTATGCAGAGGATTTTGAGCTCTGTATCAGAAAAATGTTACTTTTTTAATTTTTCTGATACAGGCAGAAACCAGGTGGCAGTGCAGCTTTATATGTCTGTAGTTGGAGGGCAATGTTGCAGTCCATAGAAGAGTCCTGGATTGTGTGCGACTCGCTCTGACCTGGAACCACAACATGGGACCACCAGTCCTGTGGAGCAGCCATTATGCCGGACCCTGCCGCCTGCACCAAGCTGAATACTGGGTCAGCCACTGGCTGGGCAGCAAGTATCCATGGCTAATGGACTCACTTGCAACTCCTGAGTAGCAGCCACATAGCCATGTCCTCTCACTTACTGACGCCTTCGCTGCCGCACAGCAATTCCAAACCCGCCGTGGGCCCATCGGATACCATGTCATTGATACATCTGAAATAGCACGAGTCCACCTCACTTAACTAATATTTGAACATCCTTTTGTCGGATCACAATGTCTACCCCTTATGGCTCCTTGCCCCTCCTCCATGCTTTTCGCTCTTTGGTATAGAATTTATAAGAATGCTTCGCAGTGGCCTCCATAGGATCCTGTGCTCAGGCTTGTGGGGTGAATGATGAATACGTCTTCCAGTTCCAGATGTGGAATGTAGTGATTATGATCTGGTTGTCTTAGTCTGCGGCTTCCTTGCCCTTTTACCATTTCATCATTTACTAGACAGACTTTAGGCCTGGAAGACGTCGTCCTGAACATCAGATAAATATCACTTTGGCAGGCGCTGCCTCTGATCCCGTCATTAGGAAGGCCAGACCTACTACAGGATGATGAGATTCTACCCCCACCCTCAATTTAACATTTTCCTGTATAGTAACCTGCCGGCCACCATATTGTTTGTTACACTTTATCTCCTGCGGCAGGAAGTAGATTGTTGTATATATATATATATGTGTATATATATATATATATATATATATAAAAAATATATGTATATATAGATATATAGTCAAATGCATCAATAGGGGCAGGAAGGGGCTGGGATCTCCTGTTGTCACACAATGCAAGCTTACATGCTATTATATTTTGTCATTGTCATTATGTTGAGACATATATACGGGTGCACTGTGCCTTTAACTGTGTGCTATTAACTGCTGTCCCCACAGGTGGCGTTACAGAGGGGTCAGTCCGCTGTGTATTGCATTCATTTTATGTTGGTTACAATCTTTGCACTGATACTAGGCATTGTGATGTACGGCTCAGATGCCATATTGGCTCGCGTAGCAAGGCCATCTTTGCCGTGACATTCTAGCGAGGGCCATATATCACCTAAGCATCCTTACATACTGTCCCTATGCAGAGGCACATTACCACAGATATCATATTGTGACAAGAGCCCACCTATAGGGGCACTAACCAATCGTATGCAATAGGGTACAAGATAGAAGTTAATGAACATAACATGGAGTTCAGGGGCCCAAATATTTCCGATGGCGGCCCTGTGTGTATGACTTTGCAGCGGTCGCTGATGCTGTTCTTTTGGTAGGATGTAGCTTGGAGATCAGGGGTCTTAGACTGACAGAAGTGAAGTTGTTGGGCTGCTCGTCATGCTGGCACTGGGTTGCCCCATTGGTGGCTGTGGTAGCAGGTGAAATGTGGAAGATGTGCTGCAGACATTTCTGTATTTATAATCTGTTTCTTTCACCTGAATTGGGATATTTCTGCAGCAGGTGCGGTTTATTGTTTCTTTTTACAAATCCCAGAAATCCCAATTTCTGTGACTATGGGACAGTCCCAGAAATTTCTGAAAAAAATATGCCACATATGACCATACCCAAACAATATTTTAATATAAATCCAGAAATCCCACAGATAACATCATTCCTCCTCCTTAGTCATACTGCTACCAACGTCTACAATAAAAAGCTGCACTACACTGCCTTGTGTGAATCCGCAGTGATGGCGTTCCTCAGAAATCTGACAGTTCTAGACTAAGCAGATATTGCCATCCAGTTATAGACAGGTGACAGTTCTAGAATAAGCAGACATTGCTATCTAGTGGTATACAGGTGACAGTTCTAGACTAAGCAGACATGGCAATCTAATGGCAGACAGGAGACAGTTCTAGAGTAAGCAGATATTTCATCTAGTGGCAAACAAATGACAGTTATAGACTAAGCCCACATTGCGTTCTAATGGTAGACAGAAGACAGTTCTAGAGTAAGCGGACATTGCCATCTAGTGGTATACAGGTGAAAGTTCTAGAGTAAGCAGACAGCCATTTGGTATACAGGTGACGGTTCTACACTAAGCAGACATTGCATCTAGTGACAGACAGGAGACGGTTCTAGAGTAAAAAGACCTCCCCATCTAGTGGTAGAAGGGTCACTGTTCTAGATTAAACAGACATTGTATCTAGTGGTAGACAGCTGACAGTTCTAGAGTAAGCAGACATTGCCATCTAGTGGTAGACAGCCGACATTTATAGAGGAAGTAGACACTGCCATCTAGTGATAGACAGCTGAGAGTTCTAGAGTAAATAGACATTACATCTAGTGGAAGACAGGTGACAGATCTAGAGTAATCAGACATTTCATCAAGTGGTAAACAGATGACAGTTCTAGACTAAGCAGACATGGCAATTTAATGGCAGACAAGATTCAGTTCTAGAGTAAGCAGACATTTAATCTAGTGGTAAACATATGACAGTTCTAGACTAAGCACACATTGCGTTCTAATGGAATACAGGAGACAGTTCAAGAGTAAGCGGACATTGCCATTTAGTGGTAGACAGGTGACAGTTCTAGACTAAGCAGACATTGCATCTAGTGACAGACAGGAGAGGGTTCTAGAGTAAGCTGAAATTGCCATCTAGTGGTAGACAGCTGACATTTCTAGAGTAAGCAGACATTACATCTATTGGTAGACAGGTGACAGTTCTAGAGTAATCAGACATTTCATCTAGTGGTAGACAGGTGACAGTTCTAGAGTAAGCAGACATTGCCATTTAGTGGTATACAGATGACAGATCTAGACTAAGCAGACATTGCATCTAGCGATAGACAGGGCACAGGTCTAGAGTAAAGAGACATTGCCATCTAGTGGTAAACAGGTGACAATACTAGAGTAAACAGACATTGAATCTGGTGGTAGACAGCTGACAGTTCTAGAGTAAGCAAATATTGTATCTAGTGGTAGACAGATGACAGTTCTGGAGTAAGCACACATTGCCTTTAGACAGGAGACAGTTCTAGAGTAAGCAGACATGGCCTTTAGACAGGAGACAGTTCTAGATTAAGCAGACATTGACATCTAGTGGTAGACAGCTGACAGTTCTAGAGTAAGCAGATATTGTATCTAGTGGTATACAGGTGAAAGTTCTAGACTATGCAGAAAGTGCCATGTAGTGGTATACAGGTGAACGTTCTAGACTACGCAAACATTGCATCTAGCGGTAGACAGGTGACAGCTCTAGACTTAGAAAACATTGCCATCTACTGGTACACAGAAGACAGTTCTAGACTAAGCAGACATTGCATCTAGTGGTATACAGGTGACAGTTCTAGACTAAGCAGACGTTGCATCTAGTGGTAGATAGGTGACAGTTCTAGAGTAAACAGACATTGCCATCCAGTGTTAGACAGGTGACAGTTCTAGAGTAAACAGACATTGTATCTAGTGGTAGACAGGTAACAGTTCTAGAGTAAGCAGACATTTCATCAAGTGGTAAACAGATGACGGTTCTAGACTAAGCATACATGGCAATCTAATGGCAGACAGGAGACAGTTATACAGTAAGCGGACATTGCCATTTAGTGGAATACAGGTGACAGTTCTAGACTAAGCAGACATTGCATATAGTGATAGACAGGTGACAGTTCTAGCGTAAACAGACATTGTATCTGGTGGTAGATAGCTGACAGTTCTAGAGTAAGCAGATATTATATCTAGTGGTCGACAGGTGACAATTCTAGAGTAAGCAAACATTGCCTTTAGACAGGAGACAGTTCTAGATTAAGCAGACATTGCCATCTAGTGGTAGACAGGGGACAGTTCTAGAGTACACAGACATTGCCATCTAGTGGTATACAGGTGAAAGTTCTAGACTAAGCAGACATTGCATCTAATGGTAGACAGGTGACAAATCTAGAGTTAGAAAACATTGCCATCTACTGGTAGACAAGGGACAGTTCTAGACTAAGCAGACTTTGCATCTAGTGGTAGACAGGTGACAGATTTAGAGTTAGAAAACATTGCCATCTACTGGTAGACAGGAGACAGTTCTAGACTAAGCAGACTGCATCTAGTGATAGACAGGAGACAGTTTTAGAGTAAACAGATATTACCATCTAGTGGTAGACAGGTGACAGTTCTTGACTAACTAGACATTGTATCTAGTGGTAGACAGCAGACCGTTCTAGAGTAAGCAGACATTACAGAAAGAAAAGCAGTGATCCAACGCAAGGGGTTTTAAAAGGATACACGGTTCCAATTTTATTTAAAAAATGTATTAAAAAAATTATATGTCTCAGATGCAAAGGTGGTCAGCTGTATTCAATGATGCCTACGCGTTTTGGACGACTACATAGTCCTTACTCATGGCTTATTGTCAACAGAATAATGCCATACTGAGGTTTATATCCGGTCATTCACAAGTGCAGCAGGGTGCGGTCGAGCAGGAGTACGCTCGAGCGCAAATCAGCCCCGTAGCGCCGCACCAACACCCAAGATACAGAAGGGTGTATACCACGACGTCAAGTAAGTAAATTTAACTGAATTATGAGAAAAAGTATATATTTGTATATCGTGATAGTCACAGTTTTGAATGATCTAATGTTATTATGGATGAATTAATATATATCCGTAATGACCGGATGTAAACATCAGAATAAATACATACTCACATGAAAAAGAAAGGCTAATAACAAAGAAAAAGGCTAAAAAAATACGTGATTGTAGATCAAGAAATTGTCAACATTAAAACCATTAAACTGGCTGGAACAAACATTGGTATTTGTGGTGGCTATAATATTGGAACAGAACATTATCCTTAAACAGATGACTATGACTTTTGACCAGTGAAAGTGCGTTTTCAGAAAACATTATAAGTTAGCCGACATCTAATAATGGGGGGGGGGGGCACATATGGAAAAACTACCTGTAAGTAATAAATCCCCATTTTTATCTATTTACCCCATGTATGCGAAAATCTCCCAACGTTCAAAACCAATATTGCAGGATTTCTCGCCTACCTGCAATCAATAGTGGAACATTAACGCTTTCCTAAGGTTGAGG
The DNA here is from genome assembly GCF_050947455.1 of Rhinoderma darwinii. Classification (NCBI taxonomy): domain Eukaryota; kingdom Metazoa; phylum Chordata; class Amphibia; order Anura; family Rhinodermatidae; genus Rhinoderma; species Rhinoderma darwinii. The sequence goes on from NC_134687.1 coordinate 625,594,708, forward strand.
CCCTGGGGAAAACTAGTTTTAAGCCCATATATCCAGAAAGCCTCTCTGTCTAACAATTTATGTCTCAAATTGCCCCCTCGGGCCGGATTATTTACCCTCTCTATAGCAAAGGACTTAAATGTTATCACTGACCTATTGTGATGTATGACAAAATGTTTGGCAGCATTGGAGATGTTGATAATGTTGGGATTTCTAATATAGCCAAGATGCTCTAAAATGCTTGTTTTAAATTTTTTGCTAGCGCATCCGACATACATCAAACTGCACTCAGTGCACTCAATGATATATATCAATGACTCACTGTTGCAATTGATGTATGTGCTTATTGGAAAAGTTTTGGCATCTTCGGTGTCGTCAAACCTTTTAATGGGCTTAACATAAGAACATATCTTAAAGGGGTTCGAGTCACATCTGAAAAAACCTCTGTGACGCAGCCAAGTCATCTTAGTCTCACTGGAGGAAAACATGAAAGGGTAAAGTGAGTTGTCCAGGGTCAATAAGCCATGAGTAAGGACTTTGTATTCGTCCGAAATGCGTAAGCATCATTGAATACAGCTGACCACCTTTGCATCTGAGACATATAATTGTTAAAATAAAATTTTTAAATAAAATTGGAACCGTCTTTCCTTTTATAACCCCCTTGCGCTGGACCACTGCTTTTTCTTCTGTTTCTTCCACCGTGTGCCGTCACGGAGATCCGGGCGCAGCCTGCACTGAAGATCTGCCAACAGTGAGCTGGAGATTTTCTCCTACAGCTTTCTAAGCAGACATTACATCTAGTGGTAGACAGGTGACAGTTCTAGAGTAAGCAGACATTGCATCTAGTGGTAGACAGGTGACAGTTCTAGAGTAAACAGACATTGCATCTAGTGGTAGGCAGCTGACATTTCTAGAGTAAGCAGACTTTACATCTAGTGGTAGACAGGTGACAGTTCTAGAGTAAGCAGACATTGCATCTAGTGGTACTCAGCTGACATTTATAGAGTAAGCAGACTTTACATCTAGTGGTAGACAGGTGACAGTTCTAGAGTAAGCAGACATTGCATCTAGTGGTAGACAGGTGACATTTCTAGAGTAAGCAGACATTGCCATCTAGTGGTAGGCAGCTGACATTTCTAGAGTAAGCAGACATTGTATCTAGTGGTAGACAGGTGACAGTTCTAGAGTAAGCAGACATTGCATCTAGTGGTAGACAGATGACATTTCTAGAGTAAGCAGACATTGCCATCTAGTGGTAGGCAGCTGACATTTCTAGAATAAGCAGACTTTACATCTAGTGGTAGACAGGTGACAGTTCTAGAGTAAGCAGACATTGCATCTAGTGGTAGACAGGTGACAGTTCTAGAGTAAGCAGACATTGCATCTAGTGGTAGACAGGTGACATTTCTAGAATAAGCAGACATTGCATCTAGTGATAGACAGGTGACAGTTCTAGAGTAAGCAGACATTGTACATTGTATCTTGTGGTAGACAGGTGACAGTTCTAGAGTTAGCAGACTTTACATCTAGTGGTAGACAGGTGACAGTTCTAGAGTAAGCAGACATTGTATCTAGTGGTAGACAGGTGACAGTTCTAGAGTAAGCTGACATTTTATCTAGTGGTAAATAGGAGACAGTTCTAGAGTAAGCAGACATTGTATCTAGTGGTAGACAGGTGACAGTTCTAGAGTAAGCAGACATTGCATCTAGTGGTAGACAGATGACAGTTCTAGAGTAAGCAGACATTGTATCTAGTGGTAGACAGGTGACAGATCTAGAGTAAGCAGACTTTGCATCTAGTGGTAGGCAGCTGACATTTCTAGAGTAAGCAGACTTTACATCTAGTGGTAGACAGGTGACAGTTCTAGAGTAAGCAGACATTGTATCTAGTGGTAGACAGGTGACAGTTCTAGAGTAAGCAGACATTGCCATCTAGTGGTAGGCAGCTGACATTTCTAGAGTAAGCAGACTTTACATCTAGTGGTAGACAGGTGACAGTTCTAGAGTAAGCAGACATTGCATCTAGTGGTAGACAGGTGACAGTTCTAGAGTAATCAGACATTGTATCGAGTGGTAGACAGGTGACAGTTCTAGAGTAAGCAGACATTGCATCTAGTGGTAGGCAGCTGACATTTCTAGAGTAAGCAGACTTTAAATCTAGTGGGAGACAGGTGACAGTTCAAGAGTAAGCAGACATTGAATCTAGTGGTAGACAGGTGACATTTCTAGAGTAAGCAGACATTGCCATCTAGTGTTAGACACGTGACATTTCTAGAGTAAGCAGACATTGCCATCTAGTGGTAGACAGGTGACAGTTCTAGAGTAAGCAGACATTGTATCTAGTGGTAGACAGGTGACAGTTCTAGAGTAAGCAGACATTGCATCTAGTGGTAGGCAGCTGACATTTCTAGAGTAAGCAGACTTTACATCTAGTGGTAGACAGGTGACAGTTCTAGAGTAAGCAGACATTGCATCTAGTGGTAGACAGGTGACATTTCTAGAGTAAGCAGACATTGCCATCTAGTGGTAGACAGGTGACATTTCTAGAGTAAGCAGACATTGCCATCTAGTGGTAGACAGGTGACAGTTCTAGAGTAAGCAGACATTGTATCTAGTGGTAGACAGACGACAGTTCTAGAGTAAGCAGACATTGCATCTAGTGGTAGACAGATGACAGTTCTAGAGTAACCAGGCATTGTATCTAGTGGTAGACAGGTGACAGTTATAGAGTAAGCAGACATTGCATCTAGTGGTAGGCAGCTGACATTTCTAGAGTAAGCAGACTTTACATCTAGTGGTAGACAGGTGATAGTTCTAGAGTAAGCAGACATTGCATCTAGTGGTAGACAGGTGACATTTCTAGAGTAAGCAGACATTGCCATCTAGTGGTAGGCAGCTGACATTTCTAGAGTAAGCAGACTTTACATCTAGAGGTAGACAGCTGACAGTTCTAGAGTAAGCAGACATTGCATCTAGTGGTAGACAGGTGACATTTCTAGAGTAAGCAGACATTGCATCTAGTGGTAGACAGGTGACATTTCTAGAGTAAGCAGACATTGCATCTAGTGATAGACAGGTGACAGTTCTAGAGTATGCAGACATTGTACATTGTATCTTGTGGTAGACAGGTGACAGTTCTAGAGTTAGCAGACTTTACATCTAGTGGTAGACAGGTGAAAGTTCTAGAGTAAGCAGACATTGTATCTAGTGGTAGACAGGTGACAGTTCTAGAGTAAGCTGACATTTTATCTAGTGGTAAATAGGAGACAGTTCTAGAGTAAGCAGACATTGTATCTAGTGGTAGACAGGTGACAGTTCTAGAGTAAGCAGACATTGCATCTAGTGGTAGGCAGCTGACATTTCTAGAGTAAGCAGACTTTACATCTAGTGGTAGACAGGTGACAGTTCCAGAGTAAGCAGACATTGCATCTAGTGGTAGACAGGTGACAGTTCTAGAGTAAGCAGACATTGTATCTAGTGGTAGACAGGTGACAGTTCTAGAGTAAGCAGACATTGCATCTAGTGGTAGGCAGCTGACATTTCTAGAGTAAGCAGACTTTACATCAAGTGGTAGACAGGTGACAGTTCTAGAGTAAGCAGACATTGCATCTAGTGGTAGACAGGTGACAGTTCTAGAGTAAGCAGACATTGCCATCTAGTGGTAGACAGGTGACATTTATAGAGTAAGCAGACATTGCCATCTAGTGGTAGACAGGTGACAGTTCTAGAGTAAGCAGACATTGTATCTAGTGGTAGACAGGTGACAGTTCTAGAGTAAGCAGACATTGCATCTAGTGGTAGACAGATGACAGTTCTAGAGTAAGCAGACATTGCATCTAGTGGTAGGCAGCTGACATTTCTAGAGTAAGCAGACTTTACAACTAGTGGTAGACAGGTGACAGTTCTAGAGTAAGCACACATTGCATCTAGTGGTAGACAGGTGACATTTCTAGAGTAAGCAGACTTTGCCATCTAGTGGTAGGCAGCTGACATTTCTAGAGTAAGCAGACTTTACATCTAGTGGTAGACAGGTGACAGTTCTAGAGTAAGCAGACATTGCATCTAGTGGTAGACAGGTGACAGTTCTAGAGTAAGCAGACATTGTATCTAGTGGTAGACAGGTGACATTTCTAGAGTAAGCAGACATTGCATCTAGTGGTAGGCAGCTGACATTTCTAGAGTAAGCAGACTTTACATCTAGTGGTAGACAGGTGACAGTTCTAGAGTAAGCAGACATTGCATCTAGTGGTAGGCAGCTGACATTTCTAGAGTAAGCAGACTTTACAACTAGTGGTAGACAGGTGACAGTTCTAGAGTAAGCAGACATTGCATCTAGTGGTAGACAGGTGACATTTCTAGAGTAAGCAGACTTTGCCATCTAGTGGTAGTTAGCTGACATTTCTAGAGTAAGCATACTTTACATCTAGTGGTAGACAGGTGACAGTTCTAGAGTAAGCAGACATTGCATCTAGTGGTAGACAGGTGACAGTTCTAGAGTAAGCAGACATTGTATCTAGTGGTAGACAGGTGACAGTTCTAGAGTAAGCAGACATTGCATCTAGTGGTAGGCAGCTGACATTTCTAGAGTAAGCAGACTTTACATCTAGTGGTAGACAGGTGACAGTTCTAGAGTAAGCAGACATTGAATCTAGTGGTAGACAGGTGACATTTCTAGAGTAAGCAGACATTGCCATCTAGTGTTAGACAGGTGACATTTCTAGAGTAAGCAGACATAGCCATCTAGTGGTAGACAGGTGACAGTTCTAGAGTAAGCAGACATTGTATCTAGTGGTAGACAGGTGACAGTTCTAGAGTAAGCAGACATTGTATCTAGTGGTAGACTGGTGACAGTTCTAGAGTAAGCAGACATTGTATCTAGTGGTAGGCAGCTGACATTTCTAGAGTAAGCAGACTTTACATCTAGTGGTAGACAGGTGACAGTTCTAGAGTAAGCAGACATTGCATCTAGTGGTAGACAGGTGACATTTCTAGAGTAAGCAGACATTGCCATCTAGTGGTAGACAGGTGACATTTCTAGAGTAAGCAGACATTGCCATCTAGTGGTAGACAGGTGACAGTTCTAGAGTAAGCAGACATTGTATCTAGTGGTAGACAGGTGACAGTTCTAGAGTAAGCAGACATTGCATCTAGTGGTAGACAGATAACAGTTCTAGAATAAGCAGACATTGTATCTAGTGGTAGGCAGCTGACATTTCTAGAGTAAGCAGACTTTACATCTAGTGGTAGACAGGTGACAGTTCTAGAGTAAGCAGACATTGCATCTAGTGGTAGACAGGTGACATTTCTAGAGTAAGCAGACATTGCCCTCTAGTGGTAGACAGGTGACATTTCTAGAGTAAGCAGACATTGCCATCTAGTG